>NW_010395018.1:0-6238 GCF_000710305.1 Buceros rhinoceros silvestris
GCGGGAAACCCCATCCACAAAAAACAAAACAAACCAAAACATCAAGGACTGTTCTGGAAGCAAGAGGTTAAAAACAAATATACTCAAGCCTAAGGTTTGTCTTCCACAGCTCTGGTGGGAAAGTCCCACACACTTATCCAGCATCTTAGTAGCTGGAGATTATCATTATCTTCTCCCACAGACTAAGATGTGCCTTATTTTTTCTTGTCACTTCCATTCCCCCTGTTGCCATCATAAGATCATGCCCTGTTTAAGGTCTCACAAGAAAAACTCACCCAGGAGAAGACCTCCAAGTACTTCTTGGGGAGGTAGGAGAGAACACAAAAGCCATGCAGCACAACACAATAGCTGTGATCCTTCATCACCAGCACTGATCCTTAGGACAGAGGCACTTGGCTGCCTTCCCTAAAGGGGATGCTCTGGCTCAGCCAGACACACCTGGCAGCAACATAGGAATTCGAGGAAATTGCAATAGCTTGCTACAAGCTGGGTTTTCCAGACCTTAATTTTTATCTAGGGGAGCACACTTCACACCCATGCCTCTTAATCATGGCAGCATTTCTGGGTTTTGTGCCACCTTTCCCACCCCACTCAAGTAAAAAATACCCCACAAGTTATTGCTGTTCCCTCCGAGGGAAAAGCACACCCATGCTCTCCCAGCAAAGCACTCTAAGGAGCGCTAAATACTTCCACAAGCCCTTACTACATCACACCTAGCACAACAAGGTGCCACACGGCAGCAGCCAATCACCAGCAGTACAAGCCAGGGCTGCTGGGAACAGGTCGTGCCTCACTTGCCAGGCAAAGCCCACTACAGTCTGAGGGGCAGGTTGACTTCTTGGAAGAGACAAGCCCTCCTAGCACCTAGAAAGGGAGAAAAACCCTGTGTGGTGGGATGGGGTGGGGCCATTTCTGCCCTGCTCACAGGGTGCACCCCCGTGGCCCCTGCATCGGCAGGCTCTGGACAAGGGCAGCCTGCCAGCTCCCATGCTCCGGTGGCACACCAGACCAGCTCAGGGGGAGATCTCTGCTTTCGACTTGATGCCAAGTGCCACTGTGGTCACAGGTTTCTGCATGCCATTCATTTTCTGTAAAGCCACAGTGCACGTAGCAACAACCTGGCTCCTGCAGGCAGAGTGGCACCGTGTACGGGCAGCTATGACACACCCGTGACTCCTCACACTGATCCTCTCAGATATTTATAGACAGAAAGTTGGTGAAGCAGGAGAAAACGCAGCCTCTGCTTCGCAGAATAGGGGTGAGGTGATTTGCCATGGTAACATGTAAAGAAAGAGAACTGATAAGCAGCTTGAGAACAGCCCACAAAAAAAGGGGGGTGGGGGGGCTTCGCAGAGAAGAGCAGGTACCATGAATGACACCCCAAAGCTACAAGGTGGAAAGGGTTTGAGAGAGATTAGTAGAAACAGGAGAAACCCGCCAATCCAGACAGTTTTGTATGTTTTAACTGAAAGGTAAATACTAAAGCTATTTTAGTGGGATCAGAGAAAGCAGCTGCACACAGCAGCAGACAGGTGGGGACAGCTGGGGGCCCCCTGCTTGCACCCAGGTACAGAGCTGGACAGGAGCAGCAACTGAGGGGTGACACCCTCCTCACTTTGGCAGCAGGACAAGCAGCCCAGGTTTTCCACACTAGATCCATTCCTTCACCCACTCATCTCTAAAGCTAACAAGAAAATAGCTTTGTGAGCACAGCTGAGGAGCCTGGAGCAGGCAGGCACAGTATGTAAGCTTCGTAGACTGCAAAGAATGCTGGTCTACAAGGCTCTTCTGCCAGGAAGAAGCATGTTTGCTTCCCTGACACACTGAATGGTACAACTGGCACTGGAGGAAGGCCTGCAAGCAGCCTCGTCCCCTTCCCCTCCTCACATCACTCACCCAGTCCAAGGCACTCCCCCGGCAATGCTGGGGATCTGATCCTGCTTCCCCCCACACCACAGGAGGGACCTTTCCATCAAGAATTACTTCACTGTCCCAATTCTTACAGCTGCCCAAGCCAACTGAAAAGCGTACCACGAGCACAGCTGATACCAGAGCTCCTTTTGGAATGGACAGCCTAGGAGACCTCAAAGACACCAGCTCCATCCCCTGGAAGAGCAAGATGACACCCTGCCAAGAGGGCATCCAGGCAAAGCCTACTGCATTCGATGCTCCCCTCCAAGAGCTGGGCTCAGAACCACTCTCGACTCCTGCACCATGAACAGTCCCTTCAGCTCAGCCGAGGAGGAGGATTTAACTTCTGAAACAAGATGACCCCAGTCCTTACCCTGCTCCCTCTGAACTCTGCTGTTGCAAGCGCACCATGAAGAAAAGAGCTCCAGCTGGCACCAGTAACTGCAGAAATAGCACTTAATGTGTTTTACAGTCAGTCACCCCTTATACAGGCCTTCTGAAGAGGGAATAGATCTGTTTCAGCTACTCAAAGCAGCATTCCCAGAAAGCACTAAAATCTTGCATGGCTCTGGCATTTATTTCAGAGGTCTGCGCAGAGCCCAGACTCTGTATGAGGTCAAAACACCAGGAGAAGCCCTAGTCATCACAGAGCAAATCTTTACTTGATTCCGATGATCTCAAAACCACCCTTTGCATAACCCTGCTCAAATAGCGGTCAAAATGCTGCTGACAGCAGTGTGGAGCAGACACTGCTCCTACTCCGGCTGCCCCTGCTGGATAACTCAGCAGGCCTGAAACAGCTGAGCTGCCAAGAATAAAACACGGTCAGCGTTAGCACAGGGTCACTGCATCAGCAGGCGAGGCTCTGGAACTCCCCCGCCCGCTGCCAAGGCCATCCTGACACCACAGCCCCTTCAGCCTCTCCCTGGGCAGAGGTGTCTGCTGCACCAAGGTCTAGACACTGGGCACACTCCAAGCGTTCTTCTCTTTTGACATGCCCTCCTTTTGGCATAGCCTAACTACTGCATTATTAAAGCTACCACCACCATCAGACTAACCTTCCTAGTAACCACTGCAGACACCTTTTGCCTCAGTGGTCTTCCTTTCCTGATGTCCAGCTCTCTGAACCCCATGTCTCAGGATCCCAGTCACCTCTACTAAAAGCCACCACCTCTTCCCTCATCCAAACCCTTTCCCACACACAGCTTTGTATCTAGACACTATTTTCTTTAATTGAGCATATATTAATCTGCACTTCATAGCATTCACAGCCCCAAGTGATCCCCTCCAGCCTGTACAGACAGAACTGCTTCCCCTCTCACTCAAGAGTTCATCTGATATCCATCATCTCCACCCACACACTCTCTTCAAAGAGAAGATCTCAGTATCTGTTAGCCCGAGATTCCAAATTAGAAGATCCTGGACAAGCCCCAACTCTCACTTCTTCTGCCTCGCTGTTCCCCTTCGAATTGTAGTCGAGACAACCAACTCAAGGGACTAACTTTCAACAGTCAATCACACCAACAGGTCAACCGAATGATCAATGACCTCATTAAGACACCACTAGTATCTCAGTTATTTATATCATTTTGCACACAACTATGAAGCACACAACTGCTATTGCATTACACCCTTCCCTCCCACACCGCTTAGCACTAGCATGTTTATCTCTCGTTGCTCTGCCCTCCCCACCAAGACCTTCTAACATAAACGTAACGGAGTCCAGCAGGTTTTCCATGGAGCATGACTCCAGCATCTCAATGGCTTTGGGTCCTCAGACTTCACTCCCATCCATGGATGTCCACACTCCTACCTTCATTCTTCCATCGCACTTTTTACCTTATTCTCTCACTTCAGGATCCATGCTCATGCCTCTCTTCCTCCAGTCTCCTCCCAAACAGACAGTCCGCCCCTAATTACTTCTTCCCCATTGGTCTCAGTTTTGCTACATCCGTAACCAAGTCTGGTGTTTCTGACATCATTTCCTAGGCAAGCTCAGCCTTATGTGGTATTACTGATACGGCACAGGTGGCCTTACAAGGCAAGAGCTGCTTCAGACACCCCTATAATTATCTGGTTCCTTCTGGTTATGTATTGTTTACTGTACACACTCCAGGACAAATCATTCTACTCCAGCCTGGATTCCTCTGCCCGGCTCCAGGCACTTCTTATCTCACACACAGACAGTTTAGTTAGCATAACAGAGCAACATGTTTTGCACGCTGTTTTTGTGCTTTCACAGCTTCCCACCCTCTCACCTACTGCATTACAAGCCTTTGCCCTTGAAGTGTTCTGGGAGAGTCTCCTGATGTCCTGCAAAGGCCTTCGCTGGTTACACAGCTTGGCTCTCCAGAGGGACTTCACGCCCACAGCGGGTTTCCTCTGTTGACACACGCTCGTATTCAGTGTCACAGCATTAAGGATACATGTTCAGAAGTGAGGAAGGCATTACTGCTTATGCACTTGTACTAGATTTTCCCATGGAATCAACCCCCCAAACAGTGGGACAGGGCAGGAGACAGGTTATCCAGGCTTTGGGGTGGTATTACCTAGGGATGACCCTTTCACATGCAAAATCATCTCTGTTACAACAGCAACACACACTGTATCTCTAGCCCAAGTTCAAACATCTAAGTTAAAATTAGCTGCAGGAATACTGCTCTTATTGCATCCCCCGAGGCAAACAGCTGCAGTGTCTGCTGATCTATGACTCTGTAATACTTAAAAAAAAAAAAATCCAACTACCTTCTGTTACGGTCTTTAGATAATACAGAATATAGCTCACAAAGTCACATTGATCTTTTAATGGGAATCAAAAGGCAATCTTGTGTTTCCAAGAACACAACCACTCAGAGAAGCCCTTTTATGTCATTTTTTCCACACTAAAGTGTCTAAAGTCTATCATCACACAACAATAACAATTTACATTAGCATCTTTCACAGGCAGAAGGTGCTAGGAAAGTTACAGGCGTGAATCAATGCTCCGACCGAGCTACACCGTTACGCACAGACTTGCGTCTACTAGATAAAGGGTACCAGGGTGAAAGAGGCATCACCTCCAGAGGGCTTTGAGCCTTTGTGTTTTCAAAAAGCCAAGCAAAGCGCAGAACACCTTGGCCATACACCAGCACTACAAACGTTTAAGCTAGTGCTGTTTTGCCATTGTAACTGGTAAAACATTACAGCATAGACCAGCCTTTAGTCTTAAGTGCAGAAAACAGAAAGACATTTGTTTTGTGTGGGCGTACTCACATCTTGAGAAAAAACAGCCAAGATGATGCCTTCACTGAACTGAGGAGGAAGAAGCCGTAGGATACACAACCTGATCCTAAGAGCACAGCTTGCGGTCTACAGTCTCTTTTCTCTGGTGTACTTTAACAACACATACAGCGCCAGGAGATGCACTAAGATACCACATTACACCTTACAGAAGCATTCCCGTCATCACCGGGGCTGCAGTACCTGTCTGAACATGCCCTTGTCAAGAAAGGCAACAGGAAGCTCATTCCTCCAGCAGTTACTTTGCATGCTCAGCCCAGGAGCTTTCAGCCTCGCTGCCAACAAACAGGGCTACTAAAGCTAGTACAAGGAACACATGGCTCCTGAAAAAAATAGAACTTAAATGTAAAAACTCAGGCATAGCAAGGGTAAAGAAACAGCTAAAGTCAGCACATGAAGCCATCATGGAAAACCTCAAAAACACTCACCAAAATTTCACAGGACAGCAAACCACTATTAGCAACACCCACAGAACTGTAAATCTTAAAGCAACAGAGTGAACAGCATAAAAGAAAGCCCAGCGCTGAGCACTTTGGAAATGGACCCCTACTTTTGCTATGCTCCCCAAGCTGTCTGCTCACACTCAGCTAGAGGCAGCTAAGCTGCTATTTGTACTCACTGCTCGCTCAGCAGGCTGCAATGAAGTAAGAAGCGGTAGGAATGGTCCCCATCAGCACTACCTCAGTGTGAGCACCTGCAGCACCTTCACAAGCCCTCCCTCGGCTTTAAAGGGGGTGACGGGGTGGCCCAGGTCAGCCCTTCACTGCTCGGCACAGCAGAGCCTGCTCCCCGAGGGCGCTGTGCGCCTTGCTCAGCTGCAGGCGATCCCCACAGCTGCAGCTAAATACCCACCAATCACTCTTCATCGCAAAACACCTCGGCTGCAGTTAATTGCCAGGCTTCCCTGAAAATTAGGAAAGGTAGGAAGCTGCCAGTAAGTCTAACACACAAAAATGCTGGGGAGGGTTAGATGCAATGGTACTCTTCCGAACACAGCCATTGGATTTTGCTCAGTGAAGCTGGTGAACAGTTGGGTGGGAGCAGCCGA
>NW_010395018.1:6765-7031 GCF_000710305.1 Buceros rhinoceros silvestris
AGACAAGCAGGGCGTTTGCGGGGAACGCGGCCACCCCCTGAGCAGCCACGCTCGGCGTTTCCCTTCCACTCGGGCGCCACGTTCTTTTGAGGCTTCCTCGGAGCAGTCCGAGGTGCTTAAGGTGAAGAAGCGCCACGAGTCCAGCTGTCTTCACCGAGAGGCACCTTGTGGGGCTTCCCAGCCCCGTTTCTCCTCCAGCCCCGTGGTGCCGGGGTGGACGGCCCCGGGGCAGCCCGCCCAGCGGAGGGCACCCCGGGCGACGAGGC
>NW_010395019.1:0-13325 GCF_000710305.1 Buceros rhinoceros silvestris
CGCCGGACGTTCCCGTCCCCACCGCCGCGACGCTGCCCGAAGCGCCGCTGCCCTCTAGCGGCGCGGAACCGGGGCTCGGCCTCACCCCCGGGGCGCACCGAAAAGGAGCCCGAGCTTTCCGTGGTGCAAGAGGAAAAAAAAAATAAAAGGAAGGGGGGAAAAGCGACGTTACGGCGTTGGTTTTCTTGTTAATCGGCTCCAGCTGAGGATCTGGCCCGGCTTGTTCAAACAAATTAAAAACGATGCAAATCAGCCACAAGTACTTGATGATTTCACTGTGCTAAGGGGAATACAACTATTTGGCACCGGGTGCGCTGTCAATGGGAGGATTGCGAAGTATTCTGCAAGCGCAGCACTCTCGAAGGGCAAAACGGCTCACTTATGTGAGGGCTGATCACAAATATTTTGTCAAAACTGTTTTCCAGTGGAAAATTGAATTTTGAAGAAAAAGTCCCATCTTTTTTGCAATGGAGATCCGTTTTCGTGGAAGAAATATATTTCCCTCGAGAACAATTCAGCCAAAATTTTAAACTTCTGTTTACAGACTCTTAGTTTCTGTTGAAATTATTCATATCTGGGTTTTTTAAAAACAAAGTTTGCGCTTCTGCAGCAGAGGAGGAGTCATTTTCCATACAGGTCTATGAATTAACTCTCATAAAACCCCAGCCAGCAACACAAGCATAGTTTTCTTTTTATGGATGAGAAGCTGAGAAGCAAAGAGGTTAAGTGATTTGGCTCCAATCCCTACAGGCACCATTAAAAGCTCCTGGCTCCCAGTTCTGTGCTCAGAATGTTAGATCGCATGACATATCTTTGTGAGGCAGTTAAATGCTTTCAGACTCCCTTGGATTTCAACGGGAGAATCAGTCAGTCTACCAAGAACAAAAAGAGTGATGGAGTAGTCTTGCCTCAACTCACACAGTGAGTCCTCAGCAGAATTAGAGCTGGGACTTGTGACTCTCAGTCCTTTGCACTACATGTCACACAGTGTGGCTCACCGGACAGACAGACAGGCAGCACGTGCTTCCTTCTGGCACATCTGGACAAATCTTATGTCTTCAGCTGGAACAGCGGTGGTTGTTCCATGGACAATGGCACGTGCCCTAGATTTGAAATCTAGTTGATACCCATAATTGAAAATCGGAAGTCTTGAGTTGAGTCTTACTGAGTGGTTAATAGTACAATATCACACCATCAGCCCCAAAGCGGCGGGAGTCAGCCACGGGGAAGAAATCAGAAGACTCAGTAGGCTGAGAGAGTGCTGAGGGTCTCCATCATTTCTTGGTTAAAGCCCAGGAGCCAAAGTGCCTAAGCCGGATTTCCAGTGTTGGTACTTCCATAACGTCTGAAAATGGTTAAATCACAGCATTTCCTTATACCCCAGTTTTCACATGTGCTTATAAAGCGTTTCCAAACCTTGTGAGAGAGTAAGGTCTTACTAAAAGGAATGGTATTTGGCTGGGCAGAAACTTAGGTCGACCACACTGGGGGTTTTTGTGTATTCTCCAAACTTTCAAGAGGCTGCATGACCTCCCACCTCCTCTCTAAATTTGCACATGTAACTCCGGAGGCCAGCATCCAAAGGCAGGTTCCCACCGTAGTTAGGCATCGTGATCTGAAGTGACCCACTTTTTTCGTGATTCCCGTTAACGTATGTCTCTTCTCAGGGGTTTTGAAAGCTGAACCACTGTGTGTATTGAGTGAGTATCTCACTGTGAGCAGCAAAGATGGAAAATGTTACTTAGATTCTTTTGTGCCCTGGAAAACACAGCATTTGTTCCTGGGTGGTACAGATCTTTGCACTCAAGCAGCTGCATGTGCTAATATTTTTACAGTGAGGCTTTATTAATCTTCATTCACAATTTCTTTCTCTTAGGACTCGTTAGTCTTTCCCTTGACATTCTTCTTTTATTCTGGACCAGTATCTTGACGAACCAGGCTGAGGATCTAGGCTGAACGGTCTCGTATTACAGTTGCGTTATCTTCTCACTTTGCCAATCAAGTAATTCATAAACTGTCCAGAGTGCGGTGATTTTTCTACAAATAGCCAGTGGAGTGATCTCACTAACAAATCCAACTTGCACGATCACCACATTCAGGCAAATCCACAGTTTGGCAGGAGCTGTGCAGGAAGCTCTGCATCCAGTTCAGAGCCCACTGACCACAGCATACCTTTTATCACAGGAGCTGCTGTAAGGAAGCCTCTTTTTTCCCTCCTTTTGCACACTAACGAAAGACTGCTTTAAAAATGCAGTTCAACAGATCTCAGAATAAATGGTTTAAGGAGTCCTTACATCCTAAATACCAGTACTTTTTAATGAGCAACTTCAGATTCTTTTTTTTTTTTTTTTTACTGTTCCTCAGCCAGTTGTGGAGTGGATAAATACCACTGAATATTCTTAATTTTAGGGGCAAAAAAACCCATACTTTTTACCCCATAGAATATCCAATCTTATTTTTCTTTGAGCTCTAATTTCTGGTTTTCTCCCAGCAAAAAATGAGAAACGTTCTTTTTACTGGAGCCCTCTGGGCTCTAAAGGACCTCGATTGCCCCAACCAACCCCACCTGTGTCTCCCCCACCCCCTGCCCATGGGCCAGGAGCTCTGTTTAAGCCCAGCTCTTGGTCTTTGTTTGATCTGTGCTGGTGGAGTGTTTGTCTGTGGCTCTGGCTCCTGGTGATCTGGCCTTGCCTTACAGACTGTTCTCCTAGCTTGGCCTTGGATGTGCCTGGTGCTCTCAGGATGCCTGACCTGGTTACCTCACTGGAGCTGGTCCTGACGTGACTTCTCAGCTTGACCTCATCACCAGGTACTCCTCTCTGTGGACACTTGGCTGAAGCTGGCTGTCACCCTGGGCCCATCCTGCTCACCTTGCTCAGGTTCTGTGGGACAGGGCAGTGGCCAGCAAGGTCACAGCCTTGTTATCACTTCTATCCCTGTGTCCCTCAGGGAGCAGCTAGCCCAGTTATTTTGAGCACTTGGAAGCTTGACAAGGATTCATCTGGCTGTTTGACTGCACGCTTCCTTTCCCGTGACAGTGAGGAGCTAGAAAGAGTAGGCTACTGATGCTGCTCTTGTTCATTTCCCCACTGTCTGAAATAGAGATGTTTTGAATGTTTGAAGTTTAATTTATATCAATAGAAGATTTAAAGAGATACAGAGAGAAATTACTTATGCAGTAGCCTGATAGGAAAGCTAGAAATTATATTCTTTTCTTGAACCAGTGATCCCTGATCCACTGAACCAGGTTTAAAACATTTTTACTTCGTATTCACCTGGTTTGGAAAAGGGAACTCTCAGGAATTCAGCAGGTTTTGTGCCTCTACTCTGTTAATGAGTAAAGTGTTAAATTGGCTCCTCCTCACTCCTGGTATTTCTGCTGGTTTGAATCACAGGTTTCATGTTGGTGTTACCTACTTTGCCCCTTGTTAGAGGCTTGTGTGATTCCTTGCACTGAAATTACTTTTATTACCAAGCCAGTTTAAACTGGGTAATTTCCAGTTAGAATCGATCTGCTTTCCAACTCAGACAGGAGGCAGGTCTGGATATACCTGTAGAACCTGGGACTGGTATCTAACCATCCACTTGGTGACATTTGGACAGTGTCATATACCTTGTGTAACAATTCCTGGAAAATGCTGTGTCATTGCTTTCATTAAGTTTTGAAAAAATGTTGTCAGCCAGGAAATGTAGTTTTTCTGCCTCAAACAAAGAAAACACAGACACTTGGAGCTACAGCAGTATGAAGTGATGAGTTGGTAGCTGCTGGGGGAAAGCAACATGTCAGGTAGTGGTGTCCATCACTGAAATACCCTGCAAATATCAGCCCTCATAATCCCTCTTTCAAAGACACACAGAGGCAGGATGAGTTTAAAATAGAGTACGCTGTGACTTGTCCGAGAGCCTGTATTAAGTCACTGGCAGATGTAACACGAACCTGGGCTTTACCAGTCCTGTTACTGTGCACCCAGTTCCCCCTCTCTGGTATGGTGGCTTTGTCCTGTGCTGCTTGTCCTGGCCAGGTGCTGCCTGCTTGAGGTGGTAACCTCCATACTGGGAGGGGCTGGGAGAAAGGCCTGATGTTGGTGACACCTTAATTGTAAACTGTGACCTAGATTGTTTCCCTTCTTTGATGTATGATTTCTTCAGCCTCTGGGAAAATGGGCCTTTCCATCTCACACCACAGATGGAAGGAAAACAATATTCAGTGTTTGTGAAGGCGATGATGTGAGGCGCACTGACCCAAAACCTTGTTGTCAAAAGTTTTGTGAGGGTTGTTCTTGAGTCAGGAAAAGGCAATTTATCTAGATTTTCAGTTTCCTTTTTTAACATGCTTTATCATAATTTATTATTGCTGAGGTCTAAAAAGGAGTTGTGTAAGTGGTCAGAGCTTTTTCTGGTGAAAACCACTAAAATTCCCTGTAACTTGAGTACTGTCGCATTGATTGGCGTGGCCTGGGCATGATCTCTCTGGAATTCAGTGGAGCTCCACTTGCATCAGAAGGGATTTTGGTCCAAGATGCTCTCTGATTTGTGTTTAAGGTGCCTGGCAACGTGGTAATGAGCAGCTTTATAAATAACCCTGTATTATTATCTTTATGTCTTAGTAGTAGTATTGTTATTTTTATGGTACTGTAATGTTTATTATGGCTATTTTATGGTGTAATTTGATTAGTGTGTTACCCTAATGTCACATAGAAAAGGGGAGGGCATTCCTGTCATACTTCTGAACACTACCCCTTCTGTTCTCATCTGAGGAACCCAAAGCCCTTTGGCGATCATTAATTGTCCCACACCATATAAGTAAACTCAAGCACAGAGAACGTAAATGATTCCCCCAAGCCCACACAACAAGTCGGTGGCAAAGCTGAGAGTTAGACCTGAAGAGTCCTGACTCCCTGACGTCTGCATTAACCACTAGAAAACATTCCTGTCACAGTAACGGCAGGTATAATAGAGATGAAGATTGCCACTTCGGAGATTTTTAGGTTGGTTGTAAGGAGAACACTCAATGTTTTACAAACCCGTTAGGTTTCCTGTTTAGGACTTGATCAAACCATAAACTGCTCGTTTAAATAAGTTCCAATAACAGAATGTACTAGAAAGCTGAGGAGTAAGGAGACAACATCCAACGGCAAACTTATGTTTATTGCTCATTTGCTTTGCTTGCTGGGATGATGCCGTGTACTTAGATTAAATATGCAGAGCCAAATTTATCCCTGGGGTGTAATTTTTTGGACTCTGAATGACACTAGAGTGAATTTGGCACATTTACACTCAAAATTAATATGGGTTTTACGAATATTTGGAATGGTGTCAAAATGTTGTGGGTTAAATTTTGTTCTCAGTTCCACCAGTGCTAACACAGGTTAACACCGTTCTCATCTCGCACTGGATTTACAGCGAAGTAATTCCACTGGCCCAGCGTTTGGCTGGTGTGAATTAGTTTATCTGCACTGGAATGTGGGCAGCTCAGCTGCTTTACACCAGCTAAGAATCTGACCCATATTTAAATGAGGAATTACTCCTAAAATACACAATGGCAAATGCAATGTGAATTAGGCCCACTGTGCCCCTAATTTGCACTGGGGAGGCAGAGCCGAAGCTGGATCTGCAGCTACCCTGTGCCACAGCACAAACTGGTGTCGCAAACCTGAACCTGACCCCTGCTCGGTCTTCCGATGCTTTGTAAGTTTTAAAATAACTCCGCGGCGTTACACATGCTGTGTGTGTGTAAATCATCCCAAACTGCTGCAAATCATCGTCTGTTCTCTTGTTTCAAAGCAGAGATTGGGAAGTGCTTGGTGATATTTGGGCTCAGTTCAGATATTCCAAAGCTTGGACGGATGGATTGTTTTGATTCTTTCTTTGAACTCCTTTCCCACCCCTGCTAAAAGAAACAGACAGATCCACTCAGTTAAGCGACAGACAAGTTGGAGACAATGCTCCGCTGCCCTCCCCAGTACCACCCCCCACATGCCAAATTTGCAGACATCTGCTAGCTGGAGCACAACCCTGCGGTAGTAAAGAAGTGCTGGTATTCATGTGATGTACTGCCTTCAGCGCTCACAAATGACTGGAATTAACCTCTGTTCTATGGGCCTTCACTGGGTTTACGACTGGGGGTCTTTTGTTTTATACCACTATACAGAGGTGCCTTTGCCATGCTAAAGATTTAACTAAATTATAATGAATGATCCTCACCAGCACTGTGCCCCTAATTAGAACAAGTCGCACAGACATATTGTCTCCTTGATTTCCTCTGTTACATTTCTCTCACTCTCTTTCTCTGCCTGAGACACATGGGTCCCATTAAACATTTTAGCATTTAATGTGGTTCCCTTAAATGACTTCTCAAGTTTTCAAGTTCCATTTAGAATTGTATGTTACTCTCCTGACTGTGGTTTTGATTTTGTTATGTTTCATGCGTTTAGCCAAAGCAATTGCTCTTCTCCCCCCTCTAGTGGGAAGTAGCTTGGGCCTGTGGAAGTGTGCGTGTGTCCAAGTATAGCCTAGCATCTACCCGTACATTTGTAGGCGTTCACATGAATATCTACATTATATACAAAACAAGGAGATGGGGAAAAGCCCCTCACAATTGGTGTACACAAGCATGGTGGCTGTGGGATGTTTCCTCAGTGCAGTACAGTTGATTTGTTAGTGAAATCAAAGTGTCTGTTAGCTTATTATCATATTTCTACTGAGATCTTTGTTGCTGTAACGCCTAGCGCTCCTGATGAATCTTCAGGTATTTCCAACCTGAACAGAAATGATTGACAAAAAAATAATGTGGTTATATGCAAGATGCCTATCATCCCTGTTACGTATCCCTGTGGTACAGATGGAGTCCTGAAGGACAGGGGTTTTGCTGTTGATCGTGTTGCCTGTAATGCTCTTCCTCAGTAACCGCTACAATGAGAATACCAAATCGTCCTCTCCAAGAGTATCAAGTCAGGTTCAAGGTCTGGACCCTAATCCTGAAGGTATTTTGTGGCCTGGGCCCAAGGTGTCTCATAAATCTTGTCTGTGCTTGCCTTAAAGCTTGTCTATATCACTGTAGATATCCTGTTTCAGATCTATGCCTGGATAATTATTTTTGCAAAAGAATGCCTTATTTCCCCTGCTCTGTCCCCATTTGGCTTACGTTCCTCTGAAAATGGAATATATCTCTTCAAAGGAAAAGAGCTCTTGTATTCCAAAATAAGCATCTCTTCCCAAATAGTGTCGTAACAGTTAAAAATATTATAATAGCATAACTTAGCAATATAATTATAAAGGACAAGCTTTATTTAAGAGAAGGCTTTTCCATAGTTGTAGAAGAAATCTGTTGCAAAAGGGAGCAGTAAACCTGGATTTCTGGGCTCCTGCTTACCCGCGGGTCATCGTATTGAGGACCTGATCTTTAAAGCTGGTGACTTCCTCAGTACCAGACTGACACTGGTTGCTGTCAGGATACTGTTAGGATTGTGAATCCAGAAGCTTGTTCCTTCTGTTAAAGGCATTAATACCCTGGATCTGATACCGCTGTCGCACTATTTTGGTGGTGGATTTTGATGCGCCATAACAAAAATGTAAGACGTAATTTCTATGACAATGGCTTGCTGCTTAGATCCCTCAGATGTGAAATCAGCTGGGATTTAATTATGGTGACTTACCAATGGTACTTGTTCTCTAGATAGTTCTTAAAAGTTTCCATGATGTATTGGCTTCCAGGTTTAAGCCACAAGAAGCTTGAAATTTATCTCTGGAGCTGAGATTTAGGTTTCATTAACAGCTAAGCCTTCGTCTGGAGTGCTGATGTGTTCTGCAATGGGTAACTCAGCTCGTTAGTAACATTAGCAGATTTGTGAGTCCTCAAACATGTCCAGGGATAATTGCGTTTCAACCCTGTGTTCTTTATTATAATCTGCTGTCTGATACTGGGTGACAGGCAGATAAGAGAAGGAAATGTGCCAGTAAGAGTTCATTCAGCCCTGCGCATTCTACCCGCAGCCGCTGCTTCCTCTAAGGTGATGGCTGACTTGGCATCTTTTGCCTCAAGACAGAGAAAGCCACGATGATGGCAGGCTGCTTAATGTGTTTCTTTCCAGCCACTCGTGGAGACTTTAAGATGACTGTAAAGAGATATCACAGGTCTAGGAGCTGCTTTCTGGAACCGTTCTTCTTGGAGCAGTGCAAATGGACAGCTTTTTCTATCGCAGCAATGATCACTGCCTAAATTAAATAGAGCTCTTTGAAAGATTTTTTGACAGAGCAGCTTTCTGTTGATAGACACAGTTTTACTAAAATTGAAAGGTTTCTCCAGGGAGGGCATCAATTTTGGCAAAATTTTCCATGGGCAAGTTAAAAAGAAGCATCTTGGCTTTGAGAGGAATTTCATGAAGGATTTTGTTTTGACTTCATAATTTTAATCAATGTTTAGGTTTTCATTTTTATACTAAGGTTGCAAAGATAGGTATTGAATAACATACAATTGCATCAGTCTATTCCATTGTTTCTATATAATAAACTGTTCAGCTAATTCTAAATCTTGATTTGTAGGGAAGAGCTGTCACTTTAATGTAGAATGAAAACAAAATTTTAAGTATTGAAATTTCCTGTTAGAAAGAAATTGTGGTTTCTGAGTAGTTCCTGTATTTAAATGCAAGCGTTATTAATTTATCTAGCTGATCTTCTAGTTCTTCATAGCTCTGCAGCATTCTGAAAAATTGCTGCTGTTGCATGAAAGCTGTTCCCTAGAAAAGATTATAGTGATAAATATTTGCCTCTCTAAGTTAGAGTAGCATTTCTTCATCTTTCACAGCAAGATAGCCCTGTCTCCCACGGGGCTTTTTGCACAGTACTGGTCATCTCACCTGTATTAATGGCTTATTACGAGTGCTGCTACTGTCTCTGCGATATATTAATCACAGCACTGTGGAGGTAGAGATTAATTTTATTTTATGAATTAAAAAAAGGTGGCAGAGAAGCCAAGATCCAGACTCTCAAAGATTCTTATGCTGCTTTGGCTCCAAGTGACTTGCTCTGTCTTAGTCCCCCTGTATGACCTTGTGTGAGGAATTAACAGTCCTAATTTCCCTGACCACGTTGTGGCAAGCTGCTAGCTGCAGCTCTGTGTCCCTCCTGCACGACAGCTCATGCTGAAAAATCCTAACTCATGTAATTTAAAGGGTTAAATCAAGGAGGCAAACCACCACCACCAAAATGCCATGCCTTTGATTTAATAAAGAGCTAATCCTCTTTCTATTAGCTACGATAATAATGACTCACCAGTAGTAAATGAAGGAATATACACAGAATGACATCATGTGAACAGTGGGACTTAAAACGAAGAGGATTATTCCAATATATCAGTTCTGAGCCTAAAACTGGCAAGGATGGATCTGGAGTAAAATTTAACATGAGAAATGTTTATTGAAGCACTAACATGAGAAAGGAATTATATAACTGAAGTTATTAAAAACAATAAGCTCCTCTTTCAAAAGCTTTAATTCCAGTAGAATAATATACACCCAGATTGACATAAGGCTGTAATTCTATTGAGTCATTCCAGTGACATCATGAACCACAGGAGGGGATGTGCTGTGGTTTATCGATAGCTGCAAACCACACCCCATCCCCCAGACGGAATTACAGCCTCCATCTTACACCAGAGAACGGACTCTCATCTAGTTCTTAATGCAGAGGAAATTGCCCCAAAATCAGCAGAGCTGGCCTGGACTGACACTGCTGTGAGGAAGAGGAGTTAAAGCACTGATCACTCACAGTTCTGGATTTCCAGGTCTTCTGCTTCTAGATGGCCCATTCATGTGCCTTATCACAGCATGTTTCCAACTCCTTTATATGGATAAGAGATACTTTAAAATGCATAAACTGCAACAAACAAACACTTTGGTTATAGGGTCTTAATCTGATCTCTACAGACAAGGAACTTTAAGTTGATCCCATGGGTCTGGATTGTCCCTGATAACCACAAAAGTTGCCTTGCCCCCAGGAAGTGGGAGCTGGGGAGTGGCTGGGAGTAGCCATTTTTCTAACTTTAGGACTAAAATGGTTGTTTTACTGCGCTGTGCAGACAAGGGACTTTAAGTTGATCCCGTGGGTCTGGATTGTCCCTGATAACCACAAAAGTTGCCTTGCCCCCAGGAAGTGGGAGCTGGGGAGTGGCTGGGAGTAGCCATTTTTCTAACTTTAGGACTAAAATGGTTGTTTTACTGCGCTGTGAGCAGAGTTTCCTATAGAGAATGATTCAGAGCCAAAGTCGGGTGAAATGCAGATGGGATGATCAGGCTATACAGCCGTATGTTGGGTGCAGGTGATAGAACCAAGTCTTCAGTGTCCCTGCTTGGGGGGCTTGGAAAGTTCCTCTGCAGCTGGAGGTGTGCCTGTGTGGGATGCACACCTGAATCTGCTCCCACAAAACACTTCTGAAAAAATCAGAAAGTGCTGATAGTATCACTTGTGTGTTGTGTATGTAACTGTAGATACCAGTGAGGTTTTACTCACCCTAGGCTTGGATTTAACATTTTGCTATAAGAAGAAATGCAATTTAGATCTAACAGCCAAAGCCTGCTTCTATTTATGATTCTTATATTTAGATACTAAATCCTGAATATCTATTTCTGGTAAATTGGATTCCAGCGACAAGCAGAAGAATAACTCGGAGGTCAATGAGATTCACAGTGGTGCCACCAAGGATGATCTAGTGAGTCTTGCTTGTGCTGATGTCAGTGGTGCTGGGGGGAGAAATCTGCCCTGCTCCATTAGTCAGAGGGTGCTGACAGTACCTTTTATGAGGAGTTTGAAATATTCTGGAATCTGCTTCCTAGCCTAGTCCACTGCAGCCCAAATTTGGTGACTTTTCAGGCATGTTGCAAAAGACATTCATTTGTCAGATACCTGCAGAAAGTGAGAACATGCCTCTGTTCGTGTGCCTGCTTGAGGGGTCACTGAAATGCTGGGGAGCTGATGCCTGGGGGTTTTGTCTGTGCTGAGACACCTGGGCAGACAACTTTAGTATCTGAAAACTAAATGGAAAATATAGAGACTTGATTGGGGAAACCTGGCAATAGGGAATTCTCCCTACAGTGGGGGTAGGGACAGTTCCTTATGCTTTGGAATTGTTTGTGAAAGGACTGTCAGAAACAGTGACGGCAGGTCTGTATTTCCCCTGTGCTTTTCTTGTCTTCCCCACCCAGCTCTCCCTTCTCATTGAATGATAAGTGTAGAAATACTTCGTTATCGTTCAATGAGCTGATATCTTGGTTTTGATGTTGGTCTTTGATAGGGTAAGTTTCTAAATGCCTGATTAAATTTACTCCACTCTGCTGCTGTGGATTGTGTTAAAGGCAATTACTAGACGAAGCCACATCAGTAAAAAGGTGAATAAATAAATGGACTGGGAAGAAGACATTTTGGAGCAGAGCTCTAAAACTTCTAAGTAGGGTCATTTTTCTAATTATAGGATGGTGAGGCTGAAGATTCCAAGTGCCCAGGCAAAGGATGAAAAAAACTATCCAACTGAATAAATAAATCTCTTAAAGAAAAAGATAGTTGTCTGCCAAGAAACTTAATATGAAATGTTGAGAGTGCAGTTCTGAAAGATTTAATTGGCGATATATTCCTAAGAATATGTAAATAGTCTTTCAGTTTCTTAACTAAAAGGAGAAACAGATGCCAGCTATAAGGTCTGAGATCAAATATGAAAAGTACTGAGGCCTCTAAATGTCACTTTAAACGTACATAATTAGATTCTTATCTTGCTAAGAGATTGGCCAGTGCTTTTCCAGTGGAAGATATAAACTCTTTAGATATATTGTATAGTGAATGGTTCAATTGTCTACTTAAAATACAGTCAAATTTTAGATGGCTTTAAGGCAAAACAGTGATATGTCCGTTTTGAGTAGCCAGTTTTTTGGTGCTGATTGGTTTGGACCTGCTGATTAGGGAGCTGGTATCTATCTAGTGTTTGGGTACTCTGATAGTAAAAGGTTGAGGGCATGTGGACTTGACTATGACATCAGTTAGAGATAGACCAATGAATTTGAGTAAAACAAGTAAAGCCAGTTTTATTCATTTAAGGCCCCACTAGTCAACAGGCTCTTAATCCTGACACCAGAAGAAGAATGCTTCCATGGGGTTAGAGGTCAGTCATTAGATTGCGTGTATTTTTTTTCCCCTCCCTGACTTTGGAAAAGACCATCGAGGAAAACACTGAATCAGAGCAGAAATTAATGTTGACAGAACGGATGGCTCAGTCTGCCTGACTGACATTGCAATTTTTCATTTACATGAGGACATTAGATAATTCAACAAAAATTAGTATACTCTACTATGCCTTCATCATCAGCCAGCAGACTAAGACCCAGGAGTTTATTTTGTTTGTCTGGTGCAACAGCTCTGACTCCAGTTCTACCAAAAGCCAAGACATAAAATGATTGTGACATTTCTGATCCAGCTCAAGCAACTTGCACTCCACAAGTCACAGGTTCAGGTAGGAGGCTCAGTCTTGGTCTGATTTTAAAGTTTTGATTACTGCAATAAATCTGAAATTAAACCAAGCTTTCCAACACTGAGTTTCCAGTGATGCCAGGCTAGATTTATGGTCAACTTGCACTCCACAAGTCACAGGTTCAGGTAGGAGGCTCAGTCTTGGTCTGATTTTAAAGTTTTGATTACTGCAATAAATCTGAAATTAAACCAAGCTTTCCAACACTGAGTTTCCAGTGATGCCAGGCTAGATTTATGGTTCTGGGAACAAACCATACAGTTTTGCAGAGATTGTGGTGTTGCCATAGAATCATAAAGACTCCAGTCCTTCAGCCTGCTCTGAAGCAAAATGAACTCTACCTAAAATCTTGCTTGTCCAGCATGTTCCAGAGACCAGTCATGGTTATTCTCCCTAGATGTTCACAGAAAAGCACTTAGAAAATGAAAACAACATAGGGCAGCACCTGGTTGGTGCACCCAATTGTGCCTCAGTGGCAGTCAGTGTTATGTGGGCCATGCATGATGAAACCAGATTTTACTTCTTTGAATGTTCCCATTTCGATGCTCAAAAACATTGCGGTGAAACAGTTTTTACAAAATGATGGGTGTAAAAAATGGTTGAAATGAGTCCATTTCCCTTATCTTGTGAAAAAATCTTGGTTTAAAGCTTAAAAACCAACACTCTAGTTTTTCCGAAGAAATGTCCTGGTGTTATGAAATTGTGACCAAATGTAAAATTCCCCAAAGCTGAAATTTTCCAAGCATGCCCAGCAGAAGGTCAGTGCAGTGCTAGAAACAGAATTTTTTACTCTTTCTCCCCCATGCCTGTTCTGCCT
>NW_010395019.1:13507-32843 GCF_000710305.1 Buceros rhinoceros silvestris
GAGCCGTGTTAGAAGAGAAAGATGAAAATGGCCAGTGAACGTCATTGTCCATAAAGCCACCAGGAAACCTTTTCACTGCCTTCTGTATGCTCTGGAGCGGACCCAAACAGAAGATCTGGGAAGGATAAGGGGTGTCTGATTTTACTGGGTTTCTCTGGGTGCCCTTCTGCTATCCCCAAATACAAACTGCAGCTGTACAGAAAGCTCCACACCGTAATCCCAGTGTGCTGCTCCACTGCTGTACTTTTTGGAATCAGCAAGTAATGTTTAGCCTGGCCAGGAGAATATCTGGGAGGGAATTTTATTTTTGTGGGGACAGTAGCAGTGACCCTTGTGCGGACTGCATCAGGGCCAGCGCAGACGGATTGGCACCTCTGCAAGAGCCAAAAGCATCACCTTTGCCTTTGCTGTCTGCCTCAGTGCTCAGATCTCCCAACGGTCCTGGAATGTGCCTCTTGTCTGCTACCCGGCTGGCTGGGGAAGTTTTGAAAAGGTTTAATTTAGCTCTCATTTGAGTCCCTTTGCGCTGCCAAAAAATCTGAACTTTGGTTCCAAGCAGAGCTTAGGAATCCTGGTTCCCAGGAGAAAAGAGGAGGGGAGGACAGGGGAGAAAAAGTTGGGCATTTTAAAGGAGAGAGAGGAAGAGATGATACCAGATAATTTTTTTTCCTTTTTAAAGGGGCAGTGGGTTTGTGTTCTCATCTACTTCGTGCTGCAGCAGGGACGAGGAGTGACAGGCTCCAAAACTTGGGGTAACAGCGACACTCCGTGGCCAGCTGTGACCACCCACACGGGGCTTTCCGGAGGCCCTGGTGGCTTTCCCTGCTGGTGACAATCCTCTGGCGTGTCCCTGATGGACATGTGGAGATGTGTAGGGCCCGCCTGCACGCTGAGGAGCACCAGCATGGTCCTGGGTGTTGCTCACAACAGCCTCTGCCTGGCAGTCCCGAGGCGGGAGAGCTCCTGCTGTGCCTGAAGTTGGGGCTGGAGGAGTCCCAAATTATAGCAAACCACCACAGGATCTCCACAGCCTGTCCCCTCGGGATGCAGGGACAGTGGACAGCAGGCCAGCTAGCCTGGCTGCCTCTGGTGGGGGGTCACAGATCTGGCACAGCTGAGATGCCCAGGGCTCAGGTGGGAAGTCCTGCAGTATTTGGTGTGTTGCTTAGTCCTCCAAGTCCTGTCTCGCATGGATGCACAGGAATCTCAGCTGTCATTTGGAAAAGTCTGGTCCTTGGGGGAAAAAGCTTCATGATGTGAACCAAACAATCCATGAGGAATTAAGTATCTGGAGGTGAATGGAGGGGAAAAGGGGGGAACAAATCCAATATGTATTCTTTGCTACACTTGTAAACTTTTGAGCTTTCCTCATTGTTCTGGAGATCCTGGTGGCTGCTCTGCTAGTTGGATTGAAATGAGACAATTTGCAGTGTCTTAGGATTTGATCTAAGTATCCTTAATACAATCCAATAGCATCATGTAATTGCTCCTTGTGCACGCACACAAAGAGCAGTCACAGGGACCACACTGGCAGGAAGATATTTCTTTCCTATCTGGTTATGGCATCTACGGTAGGGAGTTTAACAACCAGCTGTCAGGGGGAGAACTCTGAGGCTCCTCAGAAGATCAGCAATGGGACACTTCCAGTGATCTTGTTGACCTCAGATGCCAAATCTAATCAGGTTAACACACCGAGCAGGGAGCTGTGTAGAGCTGTCAGCTTATCCCAAAACTTAACACCCAAAGGACGTGATTCTGCAGCCTGCTCGCCTGTCAGTGGGACTCCTGACAGAAGAGAGGGCTGCAGGAATGGTCCCTGGGAGGTGCGAACAGGAGGATTTCTCCCACAGGAGTTCAGTACAAAAATATTACTTGTCATTAGCTTTATGGATAGCTGCAGGCTCAGTTATGATGGGAGGAGCAAGAATAAAGCCATTTGTGTCTAGAGGAGGTTTCACTGTGATAGTTGTTCATGGATTGTGTGATCCAATTCACAGATGACGATTGGAGCTGTACTTCACACTTTTATACTACAAACTATACTACAGCAAGTTTTAAGTTTATACTTTAGCTGAGAGCTGTATCCCCTGCTACTCACCATTTTTAGAAGTGGGGAATGTTACTTGGTTTTGAAAGTGGTGTAAGTTTGGTGTAAGTCGGTTAAAGCCTGACTTACACTGTGGGAGGGTCAACTGCCCCAATAACCTGCTGCTGGATGAAAGAGTAGAGGAAAAATCCAGAAAAACCACACTGGCCCTTTCAGCTTACGATTGCACTGCCCTCGTATCTGAGAGATCTTTAGTCAGTTCTGAAAGTGGGAAACCTCAGGGTGAGTTTGTTCTTACTACAACAACTTAATTACTTTGGGGACTTGTAGCAAAATAAGGCTGAGGTAATTAAAAGGAGAATGGGACCCTTTGATGGCCAGTGAAGAGCCCTAGCGTTTCAAAGGAGCAGACAATGTTTCCATGTCACTCTTCGTTTGAAGTTCCTGAATGCTCCTCAAATAGCAGTTAAGCTTCAGAATAACTATTTTACAGATTAGCAGAGTAAGGGGTAAGGAGATTAAACAATTGGTCTAGATTGACAGCGAAAGCAGGAGGGTAAGTCCATCTTTCCTTTGTAATAGACTGAACAAACTGCTGCCCAGCCCTGTGAAAATCCACTGGTTGTGGAAGCAGCATCCCATGTGGTTGGGAGACTGGTGTATATCCTATGCATAAATACCACTCACATTTCATGCTTCGTTAACATTTGTTGATTAATCCATGTTTGCCTAGAGTGTGTTAAACCTGTCCGCACTGATCCCATGTACTGGCCACGTGCCTCGCAGCTGAGGGCTGGCTGATCCCGCTTCACTAGCAGACCTGTGAGCCCCAGGGTCAGAGCTGGCCAGCATGTACATGCGTAGGGGTATGGACAAGGCACCGAGGTGTGACTTCAGATGCCCTCTTCATGATAGATCCATTTCTGCAAGTTGTTGTAAATGACCGTTGTTCTGATCTGGCTTGATTTCCCATGTCATTCACTCTGCCCTGAACAGAGTGACTTCAAGTGCTGCCACACCTGATTAAAGCTATGTGGTAGAAACAGAGTTGGGTTCAAGTACAGCTAAACATCTTGAATTCGTGCTATGGGTCAGATCTTGAGCTGATGTATTTCAGCAAGGATGTTATTCTATATCTGCTGAAGACATAGCTTCTGTTTTTTGATTAGCCAGAAAATAGCTTCTAAAAAGCCTGGGAATATAATATGCTGAGAATTCTTCAGACTGTTTTTTCCATTAGACCTGGCTGCCAGCCTGCTTACGAGGCGTCTGACATCAGGTATATCTTTCCTAGGAAGTCTCCATTATCTGATACGGGTATTATTTTTGTGCCAATGATTGAATTAAACTATTCTGATATTACTTAAAAATGAAACCCTTCTAATGTAAAAGTCATGGATGGATAATATCCTTTAATTCAACTGGCCGAAACACTTCCTTTTGTTTTAACCAAATAAATCTAAAAATTGAACCAAAATTTTGATGGTTGAGAAACTGTAGTCCCAAACAGCTCAGAAGTTACATGAGAGAGCTGATCAGGTACTGCCTGAGACTGTGGAAGTGAATACTGATCTCATGCAGCTACATGATAAAAGTCACAGGAACCACTTTGCTCAGCTCCAGACTCAGATTGTAATCACCAGCTAGCTAACAGCAGCATTTGGCTATGGCTGCAAATTCAATCTCACATCTCTGCAAGAAAGCACCCTGTCCAACTTCAGCAGTGACTTCAGGAGCAAGAAGTGTTTGGGGATTTTTTTTCTTGTCACTGACTAGAGTTGAGGAGAGACTGATGAGGTGTTATGCTGAGACACCTCAAAGGAACTGATTTTTGGAAATCCTCAAACTATCAGGCTGTTCTCAGGGCTGGCTCAAGTTAGGCAACCCAGAACAGGCATGCGAAATCACTAGTCCCTTTTAAAAAACATCAGTCTTCATCTGTCCAGCAGACATACAGGGAAATCAGGCTAATGTAGAAATATTAGCTGTGAAAAGCCTTGAAAGTTCTACAAATCTAAAAAAGGTACTTATTAGTGCCTGTAAAATCTGTATGTATAGGGCAGGATTTCTTCTTCCACTGAGCAGTGGAACATGCTGTACTGTAGCTAGCATGCCCGTGAAACTGCTAATGATGCTGTATTTATGAATAGTCATTAGAAAAAGCCAACTGTCTTTGCCGGTTTGGTACTCAGCCAGCCTGCCCACTCGCCCTTAGTCTACTAGAACTGATGCTGCCTGTGATGTGTTGCTTTTGAGGATAAATTAAGGCGGAGAAGGAAATATTTGTGATAATGATGCAAATGGCTTGGTTCAGTTCAGAACTGTGCTCTGGGTGGTTTGGGAACCAGACCAAACGGGTTTGAGCCACTCTCAAATCAGTTTACACATATTGCTCTTAGTGTGATCTAACAGGACTAATTAGCATCAGTGGGATAATTTATTAAATATTTGACTTCTCTTTGCAGTCAGAGACCACATAAACAGGAGTTCCAGTGGAAATGTGTTAAGAATGACTGCAACATGTCAATACACCCACATTGTACTTTCAGCTTGCTTCTAGGAACATGTAAAAAAGGTGTTGGGAATCCACCACTGGAGCCTGAATACACTGATTTATTCAGGAGTTGGATTTTTTTAATTTCTGTCTCTTTCCTCCCACTAGTGCTACCCATGATTCTCATCCTGGCATTCTGATGAGGACTGTAAGAATTTGTGTTGGCTTCGAGAAGCAAAATGATTTTACCTGTCTATGATGATAGTAACGTTTACTGAAAACTAATGAAATGGGCGATATTATGATGTCAGGAGGATCAGAGCCAAAGGTGGTTTTCTGAAGGGAGACTCTGCATGAATCTCCCCAGACTGCCCAGCAGTCAAGGAGATTATATTCTCAACTGTTAAAGCTGTTTACACATACCAACCAGCACTGACTGCCTCTTTGTGGCAAGTTGTTTACATGAATTTATTTTGGGAAAATTCCATTAGACGGGACCAAGATTTCTTCATAAATCACTGAATTTAGCTTGTGTACTGATAAAATCTGGTTAGCCATTTATTCTTCTGAGCAGTGCTTAGTTATGAGTGTTCATTATTTGTAAGGAGTGACTTCCATCGGTAATATAAAAATAATGGATTGCCTATGGCTGTTTTTAGTGATGGATATTTTACTCTGCTGGGAAAGATGTATTAGAAAAAGACCCTCCTTACCAATTCATCTAATAAAACAAAGGACTCATTAACTGGAGTCACAGACCTAATGTATGCTCTAAATTTAGCTAATTTAGCCAGCAAAAATCTCCCAGTGAGATGCTGGAACTGCTTTGAAAATGGTCCTGCAGATCTGTTTGCTGTAGTCCCTCACCGTGTCCTCAGCAGCAGTAGGGGTCTGGCTTGAGGAGGTACCGCTGCTGTGGTGCTCAGCTCGCTCTTAATCAAAGGAGAATCGATGCTGTTGGACTGGACTGTGGTGTCCCAATTTCATGGACCAGCAGCTAGTGGGTTTTCACAAAGTACCATTTACTGAATCGCAGGAGGGTTATATCAAGTTTGAGGGGACACAAAATTAATTCTCAGTTTTGAACAGAAACTTATTCTTACTTTGAACTAGCATGTGTACTTGCTCTGCAGTTTCAGGTGAGCATATAAAATGTCTGAAAAATCTTACTCTTAAAATTCTATAATTTATAAGCACTTTGCTGCTGATTTGTGACTTCTTTACTAGCATTTGCTGCAGTGCATTCATATAGCAATATCATCACTGCAAAAAGATGCTGTGAGAAAAGGCCCAAAAAGCAAAGCTGGGATTGGTTTTAATACACAATTCTGGCATGTTCAGATCCAGTATTTTGGTCACTTCATTTCAGATGAATGGACCAGGGACAGATTCTTTGCCAGTACAACTGGAATAACTTTTTTTATAATTAACAGTCTGCATCAGTTTACACTAACATGGAATTTGACACCTTGCCATCAGATGGAAGGTGGCTTTTCGTCCTCTAAATTCACACAGACATATTAATCCAACACTGAGGTTTGGCATAATCTCTGATTTTATAGAGCACATTTCAAGTGCCTCACAAATATCGCTCAAATGCAGCCATGTCTGGTAGGGAAGTTAGAAACATTCCACAGTGCTCACCAAAGAAGGCAACTTAACGCCTCCTTTTATTAAAAATAACATTAATTCAGAGAACCAGTTTCAATTGTGTTGGAAATATTCAGTCACTCAGACTAAACGGCATGAAGCTCAGTTAATGAGGTGTTTAGCTGCTCCTTCCAGAGTCTGTACCTCTGCTTCAGGCAGTCTCTGTGTCTTTTGGATGATTCTAGATCTTTACCTTGAGTTAATTCACACATAAGAGGATTGCTTATTGGAATGTCCAGTTTCCATGAGGACAAGCTGATTATGCCTTGTGTAAATAAGGGTGTTCCCGCTGAAGTTAAATGACAGTAAACTGTTGGCAGTAATGCTCAAGGGCAAGCAATGTTTTGTTATGGAGAAAATATTTCTGATATTTGACGTCAAATTTCTTGTTCCACAAGGTTGTACCTTCACCAGGAAACCTAATACGCAAGTTATTGTGTCTGCTTGTGTGTCTCAGTTCTAAAAGCAGGTTCTCTGAATCAGGTCTCTCTCTGTGTGCAGAGAACTCAAATGAAGATCCAGGCTGTCCTCAAGATAGAGGAAGAAACACAGAATCCTGCCTTCTAGACCACAGGAAAAGGCGAGGGTGACACAGGTTGTTCATAAGGTAGTCTCTGGATTAATTCAAAGAGGATGTAAAGGTTGGTAAGACGGGCTGGCAGAGCTGGGGTC
Source organism: Buceros rhinoceros silvestris (assembly GCF_000710305.1). Classification (NCBI taxonomy): domain Eukaryota; kingdom Metazoa; phylum Chordata; class Aves; order Bucerotiformes; family Bucerotidae; genus Buceros; species Buceros rhinoceros. Next base: position 20,371 of record NW_010395019.1, read on the forward strand.
TGAAGTTTGTTGCCTGTGCAGCAAGGGAGACATTCAGGAAGAACAACCAGAGCACTCCCTAAGTTTCCTCCTTACAGGCTGTGCTGTGGGTGCTGATTTCAGGGCTGCTGCTCGCCGCTGCAGAGGCAGTGGCAGCAGTGAGTATCAGTACATGGAAAGCGAGTTCCACATGTGCAGGTTCAGGTGGAGGCATTCCCCTTGCTAGACTGCAAGCTGTCATGCTGCTGCTGATGTTCAGAAGGGCTTCCCTACATGAGCAACAGCTTTATGTTCCAGCTTGGGTTCCCGGAGGGCTCTCTCAGGGACCTTTCTCTGAGAAATGCAGAGAATCAGCCTATCTCCCAGCCAGCTCAGCCCTAAGCTCTGCTTGTTTGGCCCAACCAACTTTAGAAGATCGCCAGACACATCTCAGTGTTTGAACCTCCCTGGAAGAACAGATGTTGCTGAGGCCAAGAACTTGGGTGTGAACTGGACCCTGAAAGACTACACTTCCAACTTTTACTTATACAATGTGGGAAATTCTTGAGTAGCAACAAGCTTCAGGCCAAGCAGTTGCTTAATTTTTTTCTCTCCCTTTACTGATTGTTTGCTTTAAAAAAAAAAGATTGGCAAATCCAGTGATCATGAAAGCCCTGGGTAGACTCAGATGCAGTGTGGGCAGGATTTGCGTGAGTGCCTCCACAAAGTTCTGCCAATGCACTTTTGGCCTGGCCGATGCCTTCCCTTCCAAACCGTGGCCTCTCCGATGCAGACACTACCAAGTCAGGAAGAACTGAGACATGTTATTAGGTGGTTTTGAGTTGTGGATACTTGCCTGCAGAAAATGCTATGCTTGCTTTCTCTCCTGACCAGACACAGTACTTGTGCTGGGCTTCCTGAGGCAGAAAGTGGAGCAAAACTAAATGTGACTAATATGGAAAGGAAATAGTGAAGAAGGGCCGTATTCACACCACTCACCAAAATACACCCTGTGGGGAGAGCCCTGCCGTGGGAGTTCCAGGGGATGTTGTGCTCTCTAGAGCTTTAGGCAGTATGTGGCTCCAGTCTGTCTTGGCAATAGGATTCCCCTTGTTGGCTGCACATGGAGACCTCTACCTTCAGGCTGCTGTGCTGTGCCTGTCTCCGTGGTGTTCACACCCACCCCAGGCTAAGGGCAGAACCTGCAAGTCCTCTTGCTTCCAAAGATCAAGAAGGTCCATGGTGGCCTCCCCTAGTGCAGAGCTGGTAGATTGAGGCGATCCTGACGATTTCTATGCGCACATGCTGGGGTTGGCTCTATCCCAGTGTTAGGCAAGGTCTGAGACAGGCAGTGTGTCTAGCGGCCAGGACAGTGGAGCAGAGATCTGGAGATCTTGCTCTCTGCCTGGCTCTGCCTAATTTCCTTCTTTCTGAGAAGACTACTTGGCATGTCTGTTTCTCTTCACCGTCTTTGCCTTTTACATGATCCGTAAGGTAGGGCACTATCATGATTCTGTGCACTGGGGGGTTACTGTGTTGTAAATGAGGAGGTATTAACAGTTGTGTTCTTCAAGCTGGAAAATCTCACACTGAAATGAGTAAATGCAGAGACTGGGAGGGCTTTGATATTTCACCTGATAGATAGCAATTTTTAACTAATTAAAATTACAACATTAGGGAAAATTTGGTTCCTAAAACAACCAAAGTAAAGATAAGTAATTAGAGGAAAGCTATCTATCACACAACACAGAACTCACAGAAAACAGTTTCCCCTATGGCCAAAGGCACAGGCTATAAAATAGAAATTTTTTCCCTTCACAAATCATTTAAACATAAGTAAGAAATCAGTAGCTCCCTCTTCAGAAGCACCCTAAGGAATAAGGATGCAGTGAATCATGGGTATTTTATTACTAGTCTGTGTGTCTATCTGATGGCAAGCATCAATGGCTTCCCTTACACAGCGTGCCCGGGGGGATAGAAGAATGCAGGGAATAGCTTACTAGTTTCTGTGTCTGTCTAGTGGCAGGAATCCATGTTTTCTTATAGAGGACACTGCGGTAATGCACGGGCAGCGTTTCAGTGTGCGTGCCTGGCTCTCTGGTGGCAAAGCATGAAGTGGGATTGAAATGTTGCCACTCACGAAGCGCCGGCTGTGCCAGCGAGGCACGATTCTTGGGCTCAGCCCCTTGCAGTCAGAAATATTTGTCATGCAGGTTTGTAAGGGTAGCAAAGGATGAGCTTTAAGAGACCAAGAATGCTGGGGGGGAGGGCAATATTCAGAGTTTAATAGAAACAGATACTGATATAGGTATTTGTTCTGCCATGCGAGGAGGGAATGCAGGTAATAGGAATCTTCTCAGGTAGTGGTTAGGATGGAAGTGCAAGAAAGCATCAAACGCTTGTTAGCGCATCTCACCAGTTTCAAAGAAAGCAAAGATTCCATGAGATCTTGACAACAGTGCAAGCCAGGAAGGTCCTCAACTCCCTGTGTAGTCTAAGGTTCACAGACAAGAACAGGGGGTCAGAGAGGGCCAAACCAGCCAGTCCCAGAGGAAAAAATTTTTTATCCATATTGCTGAGTGATCTGATATAGGGCTTCTCTCTGAAAGCATTTTGATTTTAGTTGCACACGCTTGAGAGGGACTGTCTATCAGGCCATGAGCATCACCCAGTGATCTCTCCATGGAGCCCATAATATCTGTCTGAGCCTTAATACTTCGTGCAGAAAGTTAGTCATGTTACACCTACACCGGAGACCACAGGGAAGGGTCGATAGACAGGGTAACTTTAAATAACCTGGTGGGGACAAACAGCTGTCTGGCTGAACTCAGGATGGGATAATTTACCCTACCAAAGAGGGATAAATTTGACTAATTAATTTGTACTAACTCTGCCTTTTCTACTGCTAGACTCCTGATCCCGTGTGAGCTAGGTGGTTTTAAAATGGCCCTCATGTCTCTGCTTTACATCGCAGCGTGACACACAGACATCCGCCAAGTCTTGATTTAAAGACTGTACGTAACAGGAATCTTGTTCATCCCTAGATAAGATACCGCAGTGATTAACTGCCCTCATCGTTAAAATTGCGCGTGTTATTTATTGGTATAGACATAGGCTCTAAAGTTGATGTTCTGATCTTAAAGGGAAAGGGTTTCTAAAGATCACGGCTAGTGCTCTTAAACCTCTTGGCTGCTTCTGAGATTGCTTTTTTCTGATAATAGCTCTGCTCCAAGATCTAGGCAAGAATAGCTATTTATTCCTTAGTTCATGCTTCTCTTCATCATTTCCTTATAGCAAAACATAATTTGAAAAACAAGCCATATAAAATTTTGTTCCTCTGGTGATTTATTTTATTTTCACGGTGTCTGGAGACATGATGTACTCCCATCCTCTCAGTGGTTATTAGCGTTTGGCCTGGCTGTTTCTTGTGGAAAATCATAAAAATATTTGGTGAGCAAAAGAGAGATGCTAAGTGCTTTGGTGGTCTGATCGGGGAGGGCGTTTAGAAAGACTGCGTGTTTTGTTTTGAATGAAATAACTAGCTGTATCCTTTACTGATGGCAGAGACACACCAAATTGCAGTGGAGTTCTGTATTTTTCTTTTAAATCATTCTGTTCATTTAGAACGTTTGAATGTTTTGCATGAAACTCCGAACTGGTATGTTTTCACTTTAAACTACTTGTGGTGTTTTGGTGAAGGTAAATAAGCATCTGACGAGGCAACTCTTGGAACAGGCTGGTAGCCAAGACCAGCTGAAACTTAATAAGACAGTTTGAGGGTGAATAATTTCCCATGTCACAGAAGATCAGGAGACATGGATAGTGGGTCTGAGTCAAAGGACTGGATTTCGACTTCAGCGGGCTTTGGATCAGGCGAGCAAAAGAAGAACAGGCCAGCAGAGAGGGGATGGCTTCCCAGGGGAAACTTGTTAATGTGTCAGAAGTAATTGCTCGGGGTGGGGAATAAGCTGTAATCAAACCTTATTAGCACCAGGAATATCCTTTTATTATGTCATAATAAACATTGAGCTTACAGGGTATCAGAGGTACCACTTCAGTGAAAACATGCTTCCTGAATTCAGTTTTAAGAACCAAATTTTGCTAGATTTTTCAGTGCTATGGAACTATCCTATTTTTGAAAGAAAAACAGTTCAGGATTCTTTCATAAATATGTTGAAATCCGTAAATGTGAAATCCAACTGAAGAAAATGGCGAAAGAAAACCGTTCGGAAGAAGCTCTCTGGGACCTGGCTGCTTTCATAGTGGTGTATGGATGGTAGTTTTACACAGTCCTAAGTCACTTGTGGACCAGGCGTGGAATTACCGTCATTGATGTTAGTGTCATTATTGCAATGACCTAAGATAATGTTACGCTGCTTCTTGGACACCCAGTAGGAGTCCTTGAAACTCAACACATCATAATTTATTCTGCCTGTATGATTTCTGTAGAGATACCGTCTGCTTTGTAATCAAGTGGCTGAAGAGCTTGGTTCTTCCCGTAGACCTGTGGCAGGCTCTCAGCTGATCCAGGCAAACATTGGCCCACAATTTCCTGACTCTTTCCATAGAGTGTTGTGCCGGGAAATGCTTAGGGAATGACATTCCAAGTTGGAAGCTCAGGCCTTCATCCATCTGCCAGTTCTAGCCCAGAAAGATGATGTCTTGGGGGAAGTAGAAAATTTCCACACGCACTCATATTTCATCCATATTCTGTATCAGTCAATACTCTGTATCAACCCCTTTTCACTGCAGCCCACACTTTCTATCTCCAACTAATGTATAGGCACACACATACGTGTTTTGATTTGCCACTTCATTTAACTCCTCTGTGCTAAGAAAAATACTAGTATTTATTTCAGGAGACTGTAAAGCTTTTCTGCTGCAATGTCTGCTTTTTGATTCCAGGAGAACACTGTCATGTGAAAGAACCTATTCAAAATCCATTGCATTCCCGTCCTTTTAATTTATGCAGTCAGATTTATACTCTAACTTCACATATCAGTTCTTTCTGCTCTTGAGTTCATTTGCTTTCATAGCAGACGGAGCTGCTGAAGTGGCTGCATACATCCCAGCCTTACACTGGAATGACATTGTCCCTAGGTGGGTTTCCTTATAATTGCCACAGATCCTCCCAGAAGTTCTGGCAGAGCACGGAGCACATCGCAAGTTTCAGCAAATGTGAGACGATCAGATGATAAAAGCCTGTTTGTGCTGCTCTTGACTCAGTAGGAGTAATAGCTGATTCTTCACATGCCCAAAGTGAAATTAAGGGGGCTGCTCAAAGAGGTTGTGGTTACACGGTCACTTTAATCTGGCATAAATCTGGCTGCTGCTGAAAGGGGTTGTTCCCCTCTTCTCCCCCCTCTTCGTCTGCACCCAGTCACTTTTTTCACCCAGTCTTGTCTGGCACCGGTGTTTATATGGCTGTGCAATGAGTTGGGCCACAGAACTGATTCAGCTGAATATCAGCTCAATTAGTTCTATGCTTTTCTTTTTTTTAATGACTTTCTTGGGGTAATACAGCCACATGAATGCTTGTGCTGGCGTAAGAGCACAGAAATGAGTGTCTGGAGGAAGGGGGAATAGAAGAACCACTTCTTCAGTAGCAGCCCAAAGGGCTATTGAATGATGGCCTGATTAGACTAGCAGCGTCCAACCCACGCAAATGAAATTATCCAGGATAGGCTGTGAACTTCTCACATTCCTTGGTAACTCCTCTGATCCTTTCTCATAAGTGCCTTCCAATTTCTCAGTAGCCCCTGAACACTTACGGTTTTGAGGCATTCTTTGTCCTGGGAATCCTCTGTCCATCTCCTCAGCAGTAAACACAGCTATCTGTGTTGCCTTGTTTTTCAGTTTCTAATTTCTACAATCCCCCAGCAGTCCTACTCCCAGCATCTCAAATTAATTCAGATTTCTTGTTTGTTCTCATTTTTTTCCTCTTTACCACAATGTGCATGCCCTCCTGAACTTTCCAGACACCAGTCAACCAAAGAAAAACAAGGTATTTTTCCAAATTATCTGAACAATGATCATTTCAGTCCTGAAACACAGCCCAAAGATCATTTCCCAGTTCAGTGAAATATTGTCCTAGTTCTGTTGGGCTTAGGGGCAACACGGAGCATACAGCTGAGTTATCCCAGCAGCAAAGCAGTGCTTCAGTTGTGGCTCCTGGGTTTCCTCCTTTCCAAAAGAAGCAATCCGTGTTAGCATTGTGCTTGGCTCCAACTGCGTTCCCCTCCTTGCCGCCTGACTGCCTCGGTGTGCGAGGGGTGCCAAACCAAAATTCCTCAGCTCCCCTTCCCAGCCCACCCGCTCCCCCACCCGTCTGTGTGGGAATGGGGAGGGCCACTGCTGGGACCTGCTGCACCAGAAGCCAGGGTGAGAGAAGAAAGGGAAAACTCCCACTCCCAAACACTACCTCAAGTGAAAAATTCTCATACCCTCTACTCAGACTGAACAGGTTCAGACCCATAGCAAAATTACTTCTGTAGCATCTGTGACTTTTCCTGTAACGTGATGTAAAAAGCCCATGTGTGTGGCACATTTATACAAGACTTGAGACCAGAATGTGCTGACAAAGGGAAGCATCAAACCCAGTAACGGAACAAGAAAAAGTGCAGGATGGTCCTGAAAAGCCACAAATTTTCCAGGGCAATGTTTTACATCAGTTCATACTTGTTTCAGTTTTATCACAGAGCCAATGATAGTTACTGCTGCCGAGATGCACTCGCTGAATCCAGTTGTCTGCTGCAAACCAGCTTAAATCCACGGGTTTCCTTGGTTTGATTGTAATGGGCGAGAGTCTGTGACACTCACTAGCAGTTAAGGTCGGTGTATCCCACAAAGCAGCCGTTTCGGGAAGGGTAGCAGAATTTGGGTGTGAACTCTTCCACTGGTTCGTTCTATTTCTTCCCTTGCCGCAGTGGAGCCCGATGTGTACTGACATCCATGAAGCCCGTGATCTGTCCGTGGTTAGAACAAAGGAGAGTCTGGCCATCCCACCTAAAATCCCTTGTTGGACAGTAAAATTATCCAGAAGTGAGGTTTTATTTTCAGATAGAATCTCCAAGATCAACTTTCTAGGACATGCCATGAGCAGTACTGTCATTATGGTCGCTTCTGATGTCAGTAAGGCTTACAGCTTTAACTGCCTTGAGATAAATCATACTTTAACAGAAGATAATTTAAAAAAGATTCTGTGAAACAAACTGGAGGTTCCTGCAGGGAATTATCTTCATGGTTATAATCAAAAGATGGGGGAAAGACACTTATCTTCCTTTTTATTTTACAAAATTTTTGGGGGAAAAAAGTGCTTTCTTCCTTTTTATTTTTCAGTAGCTTGAAATGATTTCTTATTCTCTGAACTGCTCTGGTCTGTTATATTCCCTCCGGGCTCTTGGAGCTAATTTCTGTTTCTTTGTCTCAAATGATTGTATTTGTATCATCTCCAGACAGGTCACAGGAGGTACATCGAGTGCAATGGATATGTTACACATCTGGTTTATATCCTCCTCCACTGAGCCGCTTCACATCCCAGAATGCCGTATTTCTGTATTGTTGCCATATATCAAAACACAAAGACAGACTCACAGACAGCGGAGTAAGTGGGCACAGCTACACGAGACACAAGTGAAAATGCAGTTCATTTAAAATAGCCACTTTTCTTTTAAGCACAGTTCCCCGTTCCTGAAGTAGAAGCGATATTGAACTGAAGAGCCGTGCAACAGAGTGTAAACTTTTCCACAAGGCAAAACCACCAACAAACGCAGTATTCTGGGCAGCCCCAGAGCGAACAGGTTCAGGAGTGATTGGAGCGCGTAGCCCTTGGCACTGCAACGTCACAAGGGAATCGGGCATCCCAAGGGTCAGCTCTCAGTTGAAATCTCTGCTTCTATAAGCACTTGGGTTTGGGGGGGAAAAAAAAGCCCTCTGTGCATCAGACCAGGTACTGGAAAGGTGAAACAGCAATGGGGGCTGGCTCAGGCAGCACAGGGATGAAATGTGCTGGGGAGAGGAGCAGCACCGATTGCCCATTGTCTCCATCCATCCCCCAAATGTACGTGCACACCTGCACACACCCAGTTTCACTCTGATTTCTCCCTGGATTGAATTAAGCTGAAGGATCAAAGAGCAAAACTGGGACGCTGTTTCCACACAGAGCATAGGCAGGAACTCTCTCAGCCCAGTGTTTGTCCCCCTGGCCTCACCTGATTCAATCACAATTTAGCTAAAGGTCTCCTGTTGCCAGCCCAAGCTCCCTCCCACCACATCCCCCTCTTCCCATACAGGCTGCTTCTAGCTTTGCCCTGTGTTCTCCAAAATGTCAAAAAAATGGAATTCCTTTATTTTTTTCTTTTTTTTCCCCTCTGGAGTTGGCATTAAAGCTGGAAGCAAAGACATTTCTGTCTGGTCAGAGCGGGGGAAATATCTGTTCCAAACACTTTTGAAACCGGCACATCAAACTTTATGACACTCCTTTTAGAATAGTGGATTCTATTTTCCTTATATAAACTTTGGTGGAGCAATTTTCCATGCCCTCATGCACGCAGACTGCCTTATTCCCGGGTTTGGGGAGGCTGGGTCTCCATTAATTGAGTGGGACACAGTTTCTTAATGTGAGCTTGCATTTTTGGAAGCATTACACCTTCAATTTTAGTTTAAGGTTCTCTTGGAAATGAGTCTCTTAAATAATAATGTACAGTTTGAGAGCTTTTTAGTTAAATGCAAACTCTTGGTGCTAATTTAAGCAGCATTAAGATACTTTGTTTACTGGTTTGCTTAGAGCATGCAGTTAATTATTCCACCCTAAAAATTTTAGGACCATTGAGGTGATGTATTTATAGTTCCTAAGTACCGTGGCCTAATGACAATCAATTTGAGCAGTGGCATGCATTGTTCGTGTGATAGCAAAGGAGATCAGAAGGTGAGGGTGGTAGGTAGTCAAATCTGGTCGGGAGGCGAATGAAGTGAACAATGTCTGAATGGTAACGTTATGGTAAATGCTGATCTCCCTGGTTTTCAGCAACCACTACAACTGCTTGAGGCACGTAATCAACCCTGTCACGCAGGGGAGGACGCAACCATTGCCACTAAAGTCAGTGTGTTTGTCTGCATCACGTACAGCGATGTTATACGGGGAGGTGTTTCTACACTGCTCGCCACAACAGGACTTGAGTTTGAACAGGGAACATTAGGCACTTGTGTAACTGAATTCCAAAAACAAAAGGAAATTACCACAAAGTGCATAAGCTCTAGCAAATGCCCAGCAGCTTTTGTAGTTGTCCGCTGGTAACGCTCTGCAACCATCTCTTACAGGACAGAGATAGACAAAGAACAAAGTTGAAAATAAATGAGAGACATGTGTGGGCTCAGATTGGAGCAACAGTTAAGGAAAAAGTGGCCTTGCTGTCATTTCATCTATTTTCTTGTCTTGTTTAATTTAAGGAGTCGTGTTCTAAAAAAGCACATTTTGGTAATTCTGTGGTCCCTGTGCTCCTTTCTCTGTGCTGGTGATTTATTGTACGTAGCCCAGAGCTAAAATCCATTTCTCCCTGCACTCAGGTGAGTCGTTCCGGGCACATGAGTGTCCTGCTGCTGGCAGGCTGGAGCCGCAGGTGCTGCTCGGTCAGACCTGCCTGGAGACTGTGCTTTCAACAGCAAAGCTGTTAATGCACGCGGAGCCAAATTAAAAGCTTGGGAATAACCTGACTAGGTGGCTTGCACATTTGTCATCCCTGGTAAATAGGAAATAGAGAAGAAACTGAAATGAGGGAAGCAGTCTCCTCCTACTCCTTGGCAGCCATGACTTTCAGACTGTGCGAGGTGACTCCTTTTCAAAGCAGAACTGCAGATGCATCAGCAGTCTGAGTGCGTAAATAACGATGCAGCCTGTGGTAACCCAGTCAGTATATCATCGGTGCTAGAACCATGGCTCCTTGGGATGGATCCTAGCCAAAGTGAAAGCCATGCCCTCTGTTCAGGGCTCTGTTTGAAATCTACTGTCAGACTGTTCCGTTTGAGGGAAAGCCCTCTTTCTCTCTCCGGTGGGATGAAACACTGTGAGTACCTTTGGGGTGAGTCGCCTCTAGGTGTGGCTGGAGTGATGAGTACACTCAGACCACAATATACACCCTCAGACACAGCAGCCGTGTTGGGTGAGAAGCTTTAACCTCCCTGGGCAGTTTAACCACAGCTGCAGAAGTTACCGAGGGAAGGAGGCTGTGCAGTGGATAAAAGCACCCTGAACTGCACAGAAGTATCCTCAGTTCACCAAAGCTGCTGTGGCGGAGACCCGAGATAGTCTAATTCACACTTGAAGCTTGGGTGAGAAAAGGAAGATGTTTCTGACTCCAGAGGTCATAATCTGTTGCATCTATGAGTGATTCTTCTTTACTGAGGTTGGACTAGAAAGCCATAACTGATCCAATCACACATAACGAGTTCTGTAGGCATGCACCGAAAAAAATAAATTGGCTTACTCTCAGCTGAAGGGATTTTGGTCTTTGACTCTATTTTTTGTGACGGTACACGTTACTGAAACTCATTGCATGGAAGTGCCTCTTAAGAAATGTTTTTAGCCCCAAAGCCATATTAATATTTAAAATGTTTTTCTCGAGCAGTGCAACAGCTGTGCAATGTGAAATAGAAGACATTTTTCTCTCTTGCCCTGAGCAGCTCTAAAGCACAAAATGGTAAACAGAAAAGGGGGTGGGGGGGGAAAGTTTTGCTTCTGCTATGGCTTTTGTACAAAATAGCAAATATCAATGCCCCACCCCAAACCTCCTCCAGTGCTATAGATTTGATGTTAGTAAAACTTTGTACGTCACTGAAAGGCCCTCAAATATTGAGGACTTAAAAAGAAATTACTCTGGGCAAAGAACATTCTTGAAAACCTTAATTTCTGCAGCTGGAATGCTGAAATACAGTTCAGCTCCATCCACTGTTGAAACATAAGCTTAATTTCTATAATTCAGAGTACATTAAAATATCTGTAAATATATACATATACAGACACAAATCTACTACGTTTATTTGTTTTGCTTTTGCTTTGAGATGAAGTTTGTTGCCTAGGAGCCGAGAATTGTGGTTTTCACAATTGTAAGATGAATAAATGTACGTGCGTGGTTGGCAGGGCTGAGTGGAAGCAAGCTGTGGGCTGCCATGGTGTTCCACGCTGCCTCCTGCCCTCAGACTTTAACCTGGGTTGCCTTAGAATTGCCCGGAAATGTCAGAATTGGCAAGAACAAGGTATGGCACACGGCTTGGAACCGCTCCCTCCCTACAGACACAGGCAGGATCTGCTCTACGCAATGCGTATTTCAAGCTTTTCCTTGTATCCGTGGGGCCAGAACCACGTTTTCTAATAGAGAGATGAGATTCTGGTTTCATCCTGTGGCTCTAGGAAATTACTATTAGCGGTTCGACTGTGATCTCTCCCAGACAGTATTCTTAATATCAGCCTGTTTCTGTGGTAGCGAGGAAATCAGTATAGTTAGGAGTTACCAAAATTCTGTTTGGTAACAACAGGAAAAAAAATGTTGGAGTACCATGTACCATAGCGACTTTCCTCCTGTGGAAGGCTGGAATTCCCTGGGTGACTTCTGCGGGCAAGATTTACTCTGTTCTACAGAATGAGGTCCTGACGTTTTGTGATGATCGTGAATCGTGGTATTTGTCTGTTGTGCAGCCTGAGAGTTTCCTCTACAATGACCTATTTGAAGTGTGATTCATGCAATAATGCAGCATAGCAAACTCTTTGTTTGCTGTGCTGAAATCTGTCCTTATTTAACCCTAAATACCTGGAGGTTGCTTCCAGGAAGAACTTGCTTTGTGAACATAACATTTCAAAGGATTATTTTTCTTTTTAGGTCGTTGGAGTTTTGTTTTTAGTAAGGTGAGGAATCCAACACGTTCTGCTCTGAGTAGGGCTCTTGGATGGGTTGGGATGCTGCATGAGTGATAAATACATCCATAGACTCAGAGTAAATATCCGATGGTATGTAGCTAAGGTATAAAGGAGTAAATTTTGTACAAGTTGGCCACAGGCACCTTGTCATTTCCCAGTAAATTAAAGAGTCTTCCTCTGGACCTATAAATTCATCGTACTGGTATTCTTCCATGACTGCAGAAACAGCCTGACTCTGTTTTGATGGAGTGTTCCATTCCCTGCAGATAACAGGAGGCCAGTGCTGTTCCCATGCGAACCGTGGCACCAATAAATTGAACACAAAATCCCAAAGTCATTTTGAGAGTTGGATTCTGGTCTAGGTTTTATAGGCACCGTAGGCACATTTTCAGTCACACCGAAAGAGTTCAAGAGCAAATCTCTGAACCAAGCCTGTTCTGAAAGTTCGGAGCATTTTGCTGAATTCATTTCTTGAAGATGCTCAATAGTGGCTTTTTGTTCTGAAAAATTTTAAATGAAGCCGTATTCTGCCCCACGCTGTCTTTGGTCTAAGATCTCCTATGTTTAAGGTTGGCTCGCTCAGTTTGGTAAAGGTATGTGTATAACG
>NW_010395019.1:32936-38992 GCF_000710305.1 Buceros rhinoceros silvestris
CGCTCTTCCTATATGGACTGTGCAAAAAAGAGAGGGGCCCAAATAGATCCTTAGATCCAAATCCTCCCAGATTTGGGGAAAAAATTGTACTTTAACTGATCATCACTTACTGAAAAGTCCTGAAAAAAGTCAGCAAGCAACAAGATGAGCTTGAGGTTTGGAATAATACTAATGCTTCAAACTTTGGGTTTCATGTCGAGCCTACACTGGGCTGAACGTGCCTATTTGATAGAGGAAGGATAGTTGTATTAGCTCGAAGTTCATTGAACCTTCTCTACTTTTTACTGTTTTTCATTTTAGAACACGTCTTTACACCCAGACCTGAAAAAGGATTAAAATGCCAGAAAGGAGACAGATCACTCAGCATTTCTAATCGCATACCAGAAATCTCAAGGCACAGTTCTCACAAGATTTTCTACTCTTTGGAGACCATAAAAGGCTCAGATAACTTTCTACAGTCCACCCTGATCTCTTTAGTCATTAAAAAATGCGTTTTTACTGAGAAGCTAAGCTAGATGCCTCCTGCAGTGATCACATTCAATCAATCCAATTTTGCTGCACTGCAGCAGTTATTTAGCACTCATTCATCAACAGAGAGAAACAAGTCTTCAAAACAAGATTCTAACTTTTGAAACAAGGCTACAACTATTGCAACAAAAGCCCCAAAGTACTGCAGGGCAACATTTCCATAGATGTTATTTCATTTCAGATTGTCACAGGAGTTGGTTTTATCTCCTTCCTGTTCGCTTTCCAGAAACGCTCCAGAGAAGCAGCACTGTCCCTGGGGGTGGAAGAGCACCCTCACCTGTCCCGCCTCCGTGAGATGCAGGCAAATACTGTAGCATCTAAACTGCAAACTGATTAGTTTAATTTTGCGTTATCCATTACTTTCATCACTGTGAAAGTGAATTTCAAACAAAGCAAGTGACTGTCTGGCTTTCAGTGAGGTTTCTGGAAGTTCCCGTCTCAGTAAGTACTTTAGGGCACGTTCTCCCCAAAGGAGAGGCAGTCTGGTAGAAATAGTCCGTCAGTCGAACTGCCCAGCTGCCTAGTGGCAGTGGTACAACTAGTTCATAGACTATTTATCTGGCTATGATAAAATCTTTAAGTCTTGGCTTTGCTGAAGAAGTTGACGCTTTCAAATTTTCCAGCTTTTGTCTCTTTTCCCTGTAGTTGTGTTTTAAAGTTGATATTATTTGCCTGCGCTTTATAGAGGGCCTGGGCACAGGCTGCCTTCTCCGTGCGGGTTTGTACAGCGCCTCCACAGAGTCCCGCAGCTGCTAAAGGTCATCAATGCAAGAAGATAATGTCATGCTCTGAAGAGTGATGCTTTTACCAGTTACTTAGTCCGCAGCGTACTCTGAGAGGGAAGAGCTGCTGCGAACACAGAATCTCCTTCCTCAGGATCTGTGTTGGAATGGCGACAGTAAAAGTCACAAACCACTGGAAACTTTCAACCGTTTCATTCTATGGCATAATTAGGCACGACCAGGCAGACACCACACTATCATCCGTGTTCACAGCAATCTTGGATCCAAAGCGGAAAAAAAATCAGTCATTTGCTAAAGGTCTTTTTCCTTTTTTTTTTCCCCTTCAGTTTAGAGGTGGCTTTTTATTTCGATCATCTGAGCTGAACATTTTAAGAAAAGGAGTAAAAAAGGAAGGGGGGAGAAGGAGAGGTGCAGGTTTTTTGTCAAACGGCCTGTGGGCTGTGCTGCCGCTTATACGCAGAAACAGTGGCATCTAGTGGGAAGTTTTCAGGTGAGAAAAGTCAAAGTTCGCAGACATAGTCAGCCATTAAAGCTGATGGTATGTTTATCTCTTTCACAGATGAAAGATTTTCCCAGGTCTGTTGTAATCCTTTTCTATAAAATATTTGGAAATCAGCTATTTTGTCAACTTTCCCATCTTTAGTATACAACTTTCAGAACACTTATTCTTCCTATTTTTGTTACATTAACTCCTCTCATGGCGTTCACATGCAAATTCTGATTATTTAATGTCAGGTAGATCATACATCTTCACTCAGGAAAGCTAATGGTTTGCATGCCTGTATAAAAATCCAGCATTTTTCCCTGGGATTAGACATGGACAAAAATAAACCTCCCTCTAGTCCTTAAACACACTTGATCTAATTCAACTTGATGTGATTTCAAGCATGGCTTTGAAGGAAGGGCCTCATGCCTTCCCTCTCTCTTTAGACATCAGCGTTTCTTTGCCAGTGTTGAGCAAACATCTGAAAGTCTGCTGCACTGCGCTGTGCTGTGGTGGCCTCCTCTTCTTTGGCTGTCTCTCGGGTAGGTTGAATGGTGTTTCTCTGTCTGCTTGCAGGGCCCAAATTAATTTTTATGAATGGAGAACTTGAATCTGGCAGCAGAGCTGGATGTCTTGAAAAGAAATATCTTGGTTACGTTCCTCATGATCACAGAAGCACATATAGGCTGCATTCTAGGTTTTTCTTCCTTACTCTCATTGTTGTCTGTTCTCTCTCTTTTACTTTATTCTTTTTTCTCCCCTTATTCTCTATGTTTTGAACTTCTCTGTACGGTGTCTGCTGTTTTTCTTGTCTTGAGGGACCAGGAGCTACATCAATGGTCAGTTTTACCACAGAACAGAAGTGTAGATACTTTCAAGAGAGAGTTCACTTTTGTAAAGAAGCTTAACTGCTGGAATTCTAGAAACACTGGTGACGGTTTTGACTGGAATCTGGGTGCAAACATGGGTTGGCTCTCTTGCCTGTTGGCTAGATGAATCGGCCTGACTCAAATGTGGGCTAGAGACTACTAACACTATAACAAAATTTCCCTTATAAAGTGGAAGAGAACATGGAACAGGGACCTGGAAGTACTGCTTCTAGTTTTCTATTTGTAAATTAGACTTAATAATATTTAACTTTTCTTTGAAGAGACCTATATGAGATCCTTCAGCTCTAATGTGGAAAAGCAAACTTAAAAACAATAAACAATCTCTATTCTGCACGTTTGCTTCAGGACTAGCTCAGTGTTACTGAGATAGACCTAGAAGCTACTATTTAAGCTTACTAGTTATCTAACGCGTGACTGCAGATAACTAGGTGGGAGTTCCTTTATTTAAGAGGAGTAATCGACTTTCACTGGATCAAAGTTGGCCTAACTGGGATCAACACGAATTTTTCACAGCACAAGAAAAACCAGAGCCAGGAGTTCACCTAATGACTTCAACTTCAACAGAGATATGCAAAGTGAGATCTGTGTATTGAGAGCGTTATGAATGAAGCACACAATAGCAGCCTGATTGTACTTTTTTACACTCCCAGATTCAATCTATGATTTCATCTAGACAGTAGGGGAAAGCAAGCCTTTGATCCTTTGAGATTTAAATTATTTCCTTGGAATCATCTAGGAGAGCTCACTTACTGGAAGGGAAGTATACTAGAAGGACTGTTGATCTTTTTCAGCCTATCAAATGCTCTGTGCAAAATTACCTTGTGCATTTTCATAACCTTGTGGCTTGTTTTGCTACAGTCCTTGGGCTCTTAGTGCGACTGCAGTGAGGAACTCTGAAAGTTACTTTGGTCCATTTATATTGATTCTACTGCTATTACAGATTGTAGCAGTCGTGTAAGAACCATCAAGATATTTTTCATGTTGTTTTGCAGATATATGTTTAGCATCTGCCTGTACAAGATTCAATACTGAGATGGAAGTTATAGAGACACACAAGCAGAGAAGGTATGGCTTGATACATGTACCTGACCTGGTAAATTTATAAAGGAAAGGGAAAAGTTGTGCAGAGAAACACAAAATTATTAAAGTGCACCATACTGCTTCTCAGTGCTGATGCTAGAAAGTCCTCTGACATTTCCTTAGTACTTCACAAAACTGAGCCTCACGTCCAGTGATTTTTGTGAGCATATAGTATGGGAAATGAAGGGAACAAATTCCTCTGAAAATGGGTTTGAATCAAGCTTTTATTATGAAACAATACATGAAATACTCATCAGACGAATAAACAGATTAGTGTCACATAAATGTTATGTCTTCATACAATAATTGTTATTTAACCTAGAAAATTGTAATTAAGAATTCCTCCATAGTCCAGAAAGCTGGCCTTCTCTTCGGGTTTATATTCCCCACTTTCTAAGGATCTCTCCCTCTAAGTTCCTGTTGCTTCAGCCATCTAAAGGTGTACCCTTAAAAAGCAGACTCCAGGACTAATCAGTGACTTATTCTTGCCCTTACCTCAGAAACTGGGGAAACCCTTGATTTATTTATTCGTGCATGCAGTCATTACTGGTAGAAAATATACCATGGTCTATACCATATCAAGCCATTTATAGCTGGAAGTTTTGCTGTATCACTAGGATTGCACTGTGTTGCCAAGAGGTTCAGCTCTACGATGAGCACGTAGCCAATGCAGGAATAGTCTTATTCTCCTTAACGCCATCATAGTATGTCAGTGCCCATAAAGAGATCTGCAGGAAAAAAAGAAAACATAATTTTAAAACATGCCAACATTGGCCATATTAATAACATACAAAGGGCCCTGAATCATTGAATCACTTTTCTAACATAAATTCTTCACAACTGCCTGTGAGCAGCTCTTGTGAAGAATTCCAGCAGCTGAGTGAGCCAGCTTTCAACTGGATCTCAGCTGGAAGATTTTTTAAAACTGCCAACTTACCTCCTAGGGCTAAGGTTTGGGAATTTTGTTTTTGTTTTTAAATAAGTTTCAGACATTTTGGCTGACTGTGGACTCACATAGCTCCATCGAAGCCTACCATAACATCTAGTTTTTCAAAGGTATTTAGATATGTAGAGGTACAAAGAGCAGAATTCAAAGCAGGCAAAATTTCTGTCATTTGAAACAGATCAGCCCTGAGAGATGACTTATCTGTATCCTACTGCTTAAAAGCTTCTGAAACTTTGGAGCTAAATCTGCAACTTTTATGTTAAGAAGTTAACTGTGAGTGATATAGCATCACTGTTACAGTGATGATTCGAATTTAGCCCAGTTGACAAATCTCAGGTCTGTTTAAAGAACGTAAGCAGGAAGGCTTATCCTATTATAAAAATATACAGATGTAGGTATAGCTTCTTAATTTCAGCATCACAAATGGTTATTGCGTATCTGGAAGAGTTTATGATTAACACTTATATTTTACAATCTTTTATATTCCTTACCTCAATACGCCACACTTGTTTTTTAGTGTAGTGGTAAATTGATACTGCATGCAAAACACAGAAGGAAAAGAGAATGACCATACCAAAACCTACTGTGCAGGGAGAACTGCTGGGATGTGTCATTTTGTCACTGATGGGCTGGTGAGTAGTGCCTGGTTTCCAAGCTGTGCTTTGGAGTCTATTGTCCCATTGAACCCTCTGCTGCATATGACAAACAGAGGCAATAAAGCAAATGATGCTGTTCAATGATGCTATTTCAACATCAGTGGATGTCAAAAGCCATAAACAGAACTAATAATCCATGCAAGCTCTGTGAAAACATGCTGTTAATGTTTACCAGCATGTGTACTAAATAGCAGAGCCATTAGGACATCAGAGTCTGCAGGACAGGCTCAACAGCCAGCAGGTCAGACTGCATCTTGAATGTCTCAGGGATGATGCCTGTGAGTTTAATCCTGCCACAGTCCTACTGGGAGCTAAGTGAACAAGCAACACTTACGTAGATGAGTTGGAAAAAGCACAAGCAGACAGGAAAGAAACAGGAGCAATCTGAAGCAAAATTAATAAGAACGTTGTGCAGTCACCAACTTATCTCCACGTAGCAGAGAAATGCGTAACCAAATGTTTTATTAACACAAAAAGAGCCACAGTGACACAGCTGATGCCTCAGACACTTGAGTTCCCTGCCAGTGCTCTGTTGGCAGTCATCTTTCAGCACAAGATACTTCCTCCAGCCATTGGTTAATCTCTCCTCCTCCAGTTTGTGGCTCTGCCTGTTATACGCAGTGTAAGAGAAATACACATACCGATTGTGTTAGATTGGGTGCACTAAATCCCTGTTGCAGTGTGGCAAGCAATGTGGATTCAGCCAGTGCTCAAGGAATTGCTCTTCCG
>NW_010395019.1:39064-43811 GCF_000710305.1 Buceros rhinoceros silvestris
TTCCGATCTCTGCTCCAAGCGCTGGAGGTAAAGCATGTACTCCTGTTTAAAGAAAAGAAAAAGTAATTTAATTATATTATCAGTCAAGTCTAATGTCTGGACAATAAACCAGGAGAATTTTAGAACTTATATAAGAGCAATTAGTTTGCCCCTTAAAATTATCAGATACAGCGAAATGCTGTTGCTAGTCAGCCTGCCCCAACCTAGCAATATTTACTGAATGACATCTTCATCCAGATCTATAGAGGTATAGAGCAAGAATTTTACAATATTCATAAATCAGGAATTCTGCATACACATTTCTTATTTGCATATCAATGCAGAAGACTCCGTTGCTCCTGAGGCTACAGAGGGGTTCCCACAGATAGGTCTGTTATAGGTCTCTTTTGAAAACTGATTCCCACTGATTAACAAACATCAACCCTTTCTGGGATCACGTGGCAGTGCTCTGAAGGGGTCTGGTAAGTGGAATGCATTAGAGCTCATTTCTGTGATGCATAAAACGATGTGAATTTCCTGTGCTAATTTATAGGGGGGTTGGTGTAATCAACAAGTTATCAAACTGAAGCGGGCCATGTACCAAAAATTTGGCCTCCGTCAGGAACAGAATTTACTTTTTAAAAATTGCAGTCCCAGCGTACACAAGCTCGTAAGCTATGTTTTTTCATAAGGTATGTTTTTTCAAAATACCCCCCCACTGCTTTGCAGTCAGCTTTGTAGGAGGGGAAGCTGTAGCACAAAACCTTTGTGCTGGCCAAGTATTCCTGCTGTCATCCAGCTCTCTGCTCTTTGTGCCAAGCAGCGAGTTGGCACACTGGGTGCCAGCAGGAAGCATTGGTGTCCTGCCTTGCACTGTGCGTTCTGTCCTCACAGCACAGGGAGGCTTGGCTCAAATCCCCCGAGACCGCGTTGTGAACTTGTGGAGAACGGGACTACGTGGTTGAGAAGTTGTCACGTGATAAAAAGCAGGGTCTCAGTCACAGTTCAAGATTAAAACACGCTAATAACATAAATGGTATTTTTAAAATAATCAGAGGTGGCTGATCTTGCTGTCTGTAGCTGAACAGGCTTCTTGACTGAAACAGCACTGTGGAAGTCCAATAGTGTCACATAGAATTGCAAATTAAATTCCCCAGCTCAGCATGACCTGGCCTAGCACAAACAGCTTTTGCTCAGAATAGATGAACAGAGATGGGCTCATCACTGCGTTCATTTCGGTCTGCTACAAAGAACCCAGCCATACAAAATCAGTTTTTTCTCCTCGAGCAGGCGGTAGAACTGTGCCCAGGGATACAGCAGCACGCGCCTTCCCTCATGGGGGAAAACTCCATGGTCCATGGGGAGGGGGGATAGTATTTTTGTTGGAAGATACTTCCTTTGCTACTGAAAACCTTGACGTTTAGTGAGAAAACCAAATCCTTTTATGTTTGGGTTTTCTTACAGAAAGCCCACATTGCTCTATAGAGGGGGGGAAAGGGAAATAAAAGGAAGGTTGGAATTTCTTAACAAAGGTTTGCTAAGGGTTTAATTGTGGTGGTGGAAAGTGGCAAGGACAGAGCAGCTCAAGTTGGTACTCAAACACAGCTCTAGCCCTGGCTCCCTCTGCTCCCCTTCTAGAGCCATAGAACCAGAACACCTCAAGTTGGAAGGACCTATAAGGATCATCAAGTCCAACTCCCTGCTCCTCGCAGGACTACGTACAACTAAACCATAGGACTAAACGTGTTGTGTGTGCATGTAACTTCCTGTAGGACAGGATTTAACTCTAGCCAACCTCTCTGGTTATGTTCCAGATCAGGTTCTAAATCATGTTCTAGGTTATATTCTAGATCAGACCCTAGTTCACATTCCAGATCAGATTCTAAATGGTGTTCTAGACAATGTTCCAGATCAGGTTCTGGGTTATCTATCTAACCAGATTAGGTTCTGGGTTAGAGTTAGGTTGTATTTAATAGCTGGTGTACTTAGTACATAACATATGATGTCATTGTGGTGATACGTTAAGCATAAGCATAGATGGAAGCTGTATTCCTGCTAATTTTCAAAAAAACCCAAGGCTCATCTACAGCAGCTTAGAAGCAACCCCTGTGCTGCGTGTGGTGGGCAGCGGGGAAGCCCGTTCTGGTTTGAGCTCCGTCGTACAGCCCTCATAGTACAAGACCGTTAACAAGGACGGTGCAATATGCTTGTGGCAGCTTCGATTTGCTGTGGCTGTCACACCTGACGAAGTGCTGTGTGTTCAGGAGTGGCGCACGGGCAGGTGCATTCGTTTTGGCTGGTCTGTGATAACCATTGGAAGGGGAAAGCCACAAGCTGTCTCCACAAGCCTGGCACACGCTGAGCTCGGTCTCGCGAGGTACGGAGCGCTCTCCATGCCAGAGCGTGTTCAGCACCTTCCGAAATGGAGCCCCTTGTATTCGCCAGCCACGCACAATCGATTGTGTGCTTTCTAGCTTCGGTGGGGTTTGTCTGTTCAGAACCACGTCATTTACGTCACAGTTCATTTACTTCAGAAAGAAATAGGTAGTAATTTTAAAATACATTAAGTACCTCTTGAGAAGCACAGAATTATGTGTTCCGTCTTGTCAAAACAAGCAGAACAGAAGGCTCTTTAATTCTCTTTCTTTTGTTGTATGTGGTTTACAAATAGAAACTGTAAATATTGCATGCAAAAGTAAAGCCATTGCATTAAGCTGGTAAGATGGTTACTAAAACCATCTACAGTATCACAACAAACCATCCTGTCTGCAGCGTTCGTAAATAAGTGACTTTAAAAGCTACCTCAGAACTACCTCAAGCTCCACCCTGACCACTGACACCTTCCTCTCCTTTCTGCCCTGAGTGCAGAATGTACTGTAAGCAGAAGACGTTTCCTGTTATTAAGTTTTTCAGGAACAACCTGATGAAACCCCATTTTCTAGAAATGAAAAGCCACTTTCTTCTCGATAATATAATTGGCATTTTTGAACCATGATAAATAATTTCCACGTTCTGCACACATAGATTTCTGGAGCGATGTTCAGCACTTACAGAATGCTACGTAACAGGAATTGAAAGAATGTAAAGGGGTTTTTAAATGTATCACAGAAGAACTCAGCTGCTTAAAAGGGAGAGATTCGTAATGTATGGCTTGGAATTAAAACTACAGAAATTTAATACTAAGCACCAATGTTTTGGGAGCATTGGTGTTCAGGGTTTTTTTAGGTAATGTAATTTAAAAATAAATATCATAAATCACCCTCATTGGCTCATCAGGGAAACCGGCTTTTCTTGGTCTTTCCTCACGACGAGTTCTCAGGATCTGTTTGGCATCTTTTTCACTCAAAATTGGTGAAGTGTCTAAAGACAGAAAAGCGGACATTAGTTCCAAAATCACCAAAAAGTTAATATTTTATCTGTCAGTTATAAAATGAAATGTCTCCAAACCTGATTTTTGTCTATATACAAAGTGTTCTTTCACTACAGCCCCTTCCCGGGGGATATCACATTCCAGGAGATATGAGTGGAATTCTAAACCATTTTTATACTTGTGCTTTCTATAGTTTTACCAGTTTGAAGCAAACCTACATCTTCATCTTACTGTGAGAAAATAAAACAGTGCCAGCTAACCACCGATGTTAGTCACTTCTAATTTGTTCTTTTCTGAGTTGCTTTACTCTTAGGATTATTTTTGAGAGTAGTGAGTTAGACTTTTTTTGTAAAGGACAGACGGCATTGAACATTCAGCTTGCAGGCAAAATAATATTAAAATAGAAAGGTAGTAAAATGAAACACTTTACATTTTGTAATAAATGTCTGCAGTGTGGTAATGCAGAGAATAAAATATCGAATACAGGAGCATGATTGTTAAAACCCAAATCACGGAAAGCCTGCAATATAAAAAGAGTTAAGTGTTAAAAATGGAATCTGAGGGTACTCAAACAGGAGGCTGCTGAACTACCACTATTATCACATGCTCTGCAGCGCTACGCACACCCGCAGCTTGGGTTCATAGAAACTCCTACCTGTAAAAGCGGTCATCAGGACCAAAACGGGGACAAACACAAGTAACTTCTTCATTTTGATTCTGCTTTCTCGCAGGCTGTTCCGAAGTGCGTAACACCGAGCGAGGCATTGGCCCATTTGAAGTAGCTACGTCAGTCACAGATGTTTGTTTGTGTTTGTCCAATCTGAGCGATAGTGTGATTTTGAAGACCTCTGGTCTGAAGGTTTGAATGAGGCTGTGATCTGCTCCCACATTCTCAGCATAGCTCTGCTCCTCAGGGAAAGAAAATAGAAGTCCGTTTGTCCGCCTCGGTCGTCAGAGTCACACTGGATATTTTAAATTTGTGAAAATAAAGCACATGGCCTTACGTTTAGCATAGCGAGCAATGGTTTCGGGTGCCTAAGGTAAACGACTGGTTTTCAATAGAAACAACTGCCCGTCAGCGACTGTTAATCTCCGAGGCAGCTGCAAAGGGGCCCCTCCTTCAGAAATTGCCTCTGACTCGACCCCAGTACGTGTCACTGTGGTTTAACTCCTGCAAAGCCAGATTTTCGCCGCTGAAACACACAGCAGAGAGGGGTTTATCAAAGAACAGGACCAGGGAGGCACGGCGGGGACCCGTCTCCTCAGCCAGCCGCGCCGGGTTAGCACATCGCTCGGTTATAAAAATCCGAGGGGACCGCGGGCTGGGACAGCGAGTGCTGCAGGTGCGGGGGCTGCAGCGGGCCGGCGGGTGATGCCACGGAGCCGGTCGGGGCGAGG
>NW_010395020.1:0-30298 GCF_000710305.1 Buceros rhinoceros silvestris
TTAACTAATATTCAAACCTGTGGATATTTGTCTCAGGAGGCATTGGATACAGAAGCACCTCCACCGTTGGTGCCAGTTTCAGGTCGTTCCCAGCTGGCTTGTACTGGATATGTCCTAGTGGCCATGGTGATAACCTATGGGTGATTTGTAACAGC
The DNA here is from genome assembly GCF_000710305.1 of Buceros rhinoceros silvestris. Lineage (NCBI taxonomy): Eukaryota > Metazoa > Chordata > Aves > Bucerotiformes > Bucerotidae > Buceros > Buceros rhinoceros. Next base: position 156 of record NW_010395020.1, read on the forward strand.
TGGAGTAATACTATCAGTAGAGTTTGAGAGAGGTACAATGACATGTTTGGATGCTGCAAAACAGCAGAGCATATTTCAGAAAGCATAAGCTAATGAACAAAATCTCTGGCAGATTTCATGTACAAATCTCTGTAAAAATATCTTCTGCATAACCAGGTTAAAAGCAGTAACAATTTCACTGTGTATGAAACAGCAAAAGTGGCATTGCCACTCATGAAACGGCATGTAAAAAACCCAACAGTGAATCCGACAACCTGCATTAATGGCATCTGAGATGTACAGGGAATTCCAGAACACCAAAAATGAAAACATTCTGCAACTCAGTTCACTCTTTACAGCACAGTCATAAAATTTTAAATACATTACCTTCTTGCCTAGATTTTAGACCACACTTCACAAACCCTATGAATTTAATTAATTTTGTATTCAAAATAGAAGATTTAAAGAGATTAAAAGTACAGGCTATTTCAAAATTTAAAATTCACTCTACATTACAGGGTGTAAACTTCTGTTTATAGAGCGTAATTTAATTCATGTCATCATTACTAGTCTAGCACAGCACTCTGTCTCTCTGTTTACTGTGGCTAAGGAAAAGAAACCAGCCCAACAACTATACAAACAGCCAACGGCAGTTTTCAAAATGACACCTCTCTGCTGTATCTGAACTACTCTGAGATGATTTCTAGAGATTTATTGTACACATGTGCCCGAAGGAAACAATAATTGCAAGGTAATACTGTGCAGTAAGTAATAGTTACTGAGCATTTCTCCTATTTCCTCCTCCCTCTTTTCCTTTACCCTCTTACTTTCTAGGGCAAAAGTTCACAAACACAGGACAGTCCCATCTGTTTGCAAGATGACTGTTAGCACTTAGGCTCTCAGCAACTTCAGTTTACAAATATTTGGCTGCACTAAGAGATGATGTGCTTTTTATTGCTAGGATTTTTTTTCACCTAGAGTGAACTCTCACAGTGCTAATAGTGATAATCAGCCCTTGAATGAATTGTCGCCACTTATCTTTATTCTGTAATATTCAAAACTCCATAACGGATTGGGACTACAGGCTGTAGGAATCTGCAAAGACCCTGCTTTTACACTGGGGAGTTTACAGTTTTATTGGAAAACAAATTAGCAAACAAAACCCCCCAAAACCAATCAAATAAACCCCACCCCCCAAAACCCCCCCCAAAACCAACCAAATAAATAATCAGATAAGGTAAGCAATTTTTCTGACTGTATTCAAGTTAATAGTAATTAGTTGATAACTTGCCTGAGGGGAAAAGCCTGGGGGTATTTTAGCCAAATATATTGAAAAACAGCATCATCTGATTGGTTACAAAGAAGGAAGTGTGAAGGAACCTGTCTGACCGGTGGGCACAGCAAATATCCTGCACAAATCGAACCAGGGTGGTGAGAGCAGCCAGTCACAAGTCCATAGGTTTGCGCAGCCAGTGCCTCAGGAAGCCTGTGGAGCCAACAGAGCACTACGAAGTAGCAGCGCTGTATGAGGTTGAGTTAAACTAGAGAGTCCGAAAAGAGTCACCTCACAATGGTAAACTCTCAATTATTGAATTCCAAGGTGGAATGCGTTAACATGAGGATATTTAAGAACATACATTGTTCATTTCTTCCACATTTACTGGAAGCATTGTTTGGTGCAGAAATTGTCACAGTGTTTATAAACACCAGGATATGAATCACACCAAAACAGCTTCTGTGGCATGCAGTGTCAGGGCAAAAATGGGTTGCTTTGAAATGTTCAGGGAAGTGTCTTCCTAAGCTTTGTGTCAAATTTACCGATAAGCTGATGTTACCAACATCACGTTGTGAAAGGCCAGAGTCTGTGCCTTTACATCAACCCTGAATATTCACATCTTGATTCCAAGGGAATTGATTCTAAATATACGTAGTGCTCGGGATATCATAAAAGATCCAAAATAAGCATGGAATATTTCCATCAAAGAATGACAAAGAACTGTGCACCTAATTCTGAGATCGGTTTCAAAACTGTGTCCCTTGTTGGAACCTGGTTGTGTCTACACAACTACCGAACGTCCACAGGCTCTTAGTGACTTTATGCAAAACTCAGCAAGTTACCCAACGTAAAAACAGAGCTTTACATCCTATATAAAAACCTCAGCCCATTTTTTTGACAAAAGGCAGCAGTTTGCTAAATGGACTTTTTAACAACTGAATCCCAGATTTTTAAAGGTTAAGTACTTATTTTCCCAAGACACACGTCTAACCAAACAAATTCCAAGTGAGTTTTCATTTGCTATCCTACTTAAACAGGAAAATAGAATTTTATGTGACATCATTTGTGTCTTTGAAAATTTAACCTGGCACATTTTGATATGGTAAAGTAATTCTGCTTTGTCAGCCAATACCTGTATTGCAGAAAGCATCAAATCCAAGCTTTTCTGCCTTTTATCCAGATCATCTAAGATTGATCTTCCATCATCTGACAACTCCCCAAACATTCTTCAGAAGTCATTTAGAAATGCCCTTGATGTCAAACACTAAACCAACTGGAAGCCAGCTGTAGAGAAAAAGAGAAGCCAGGAAGGCTGTGAAAAAACGTGATTTCTAAACACTTCACTATTTGCTTTAAAAGCAAATAAACATGTACTTCTAAACTTTGCAATTAAACTTTGGGACTCACTTCTCTTTGTTAAAAGCGTCTTTATTTTGTTCAAACTTTGCTTGTTTGCTGAAGAAAAATTTGTAATGCCTTTATAGTTCTTTGGAAATTCAAAACTGTCCAGCATCGCTCTCAGTTTACTGAGAGATTCTCAGAGATTCTTTTCACTGATCCTCCCAAGTATTCTCCTGCTTTTTTTAAGCAATACATTCCCCAGATCAATTTTTTTTTCTGACAACAATCAAAGAAGAATTTATAACCTTATTTGATAAGTGATCCAAAGAACAAAAAATTAGTACAAGAAGAACAATAGAGGTACAAACAAGGACAGTGCAGGACTTCCAGCATTGTTACCAAAGCACGTCATATGTTGATAGATGTGTTAATTTACTGTTTAATTAGTTACCGTAGATGAGGGAGAGTGAGACTCGTGAGGAATCTGACTGTCGGGGAAGCTGATGAAAATGGCTTCAAATGCTGAAAGGAAGAAAAGCCGGGATTTGTGTGGTACAGCCCCAGTGGTAAACCGGAGATCGCAGTTAAAGATGATCTCATGCTTTGATAGCGGGGACAGCAGTCGTGCTCTGAAATGCACAAAACCAAACCCTGGGTTATGTCTTGTATTGCCCTGTTTATGTGACCCATTGTCAGACAAGTGAGTGATACAGCAGAATGAGAAAATTACTAACGTCATCTCCTAAAATTTGAGGATTAATCATTAATCATGGTTTTAAATGACAAGCGCAACTATTTCCTTTGAACCATTCATCAAAACGATTGGGAATTCTATCAGGAAGAAAAATTATACCAGTTCAACTTCTGTCATCTTTTACCTTTTACTAAAGAAGTCATTTACATTCTTTTTTTAATGTTCCATATAATGAGATCATTTCCAAAGCTTAAAATAACTTGGCAGTTCTACAAACATTTTTCTGTTTTCTTAACATTTCCTTGTTTACTTATTCCATGCATCAGGTTTTTGAACAGTGGTTTCCAACAAATTAAAAAGAGCTTGCAATGTTCTTCAAAGGGAAGATGAGAGAGCTCCCTAGTCACACACAGAGCAAGCCGAAGAGCTCAATTTTGGAACCCTTTATTGAGCATAACCTTAAAGTGATTAATCCTATTGACTTCAGTAACAAAACTATTTACTAAAGTGCTTGATCTAGTGTGGAAAAGATTATAAAATTGGGCCCAAACTGCTGGAGATCAAAAATGTGACTACTGCTAAGATAACAGTAAAAGAGCAAATTCAAGCAAATTAAGGCTCACCCACTTTATTATTTGTATAGCTATCAAACATGCATATTTGTGACATATTGTCAATCCCAAAAATACAAATGTACTCAATTACTTCAATCCTTCTCTATTCTTACTCTTTGATTTACAATTCATTTATCTTTTTATACCTTCTCTCTACAATCCTGATATATACAGCAACTGTTACCACAGATTCATAATACAGCTGGTAATACATAAAGATACATAAATGGCTCTCTCTAACGGAATCGCTATCTCTGATCGTAGATGATCCAGCTTCTTTAGCAACAAACCCCTGCTTCTTTCTGCTGCTGTCTATAATACCCTGATTAAATCTCAAGGTATTTTCCACTTGTAAGAAACGTACGGCGCTCTCAGAGTACCAACCCCTGAGTAGGTATAAATTTCACCTGTTGAAAGCATTCCACTATGCAAAAATCACAAGGACAGTTTCCATAAAAGTATAAAGACTTCTATTTCATAATGGAAGAGAGATGAGATTCTGGATTTCCAATGAACGTGTTGTAAACGTGTTGCTGTATATACTTCAGTCAATACACTTCACCCCTCTGCTCAGTGTAAGGTGTTTTGGAAGAGACAAGAGTTTATGATGCCATCTCTGGGAACAGCCAAGTCTCACTGGCTGAGCTTTGATTTATAAAACTAAAACCAGGAGTGCTTGCAAGCCAGGGCGTAATTTACAGAAACAACAAAAGACTTTACAACTGGTTTGGGTCAGCGTATGTCCATTGCAGTTAACCAATTTACATAAGATTAAGAAAGTAATCATAAAAATTGTAGCTAAATACACCAATGTATTGCAATTCAGTCTTTGTTGGTATAAGATAGCATTTACCTGGCTGTTTTGATTTCTTCAGTTCTTATTCTAAATTTATCTGTTTCTATCTTGCAATGAAATCAGTTATATACTCTTTGTAACAAATTAGTTTTTATAAGACTTAACTAGAACCAAAACCAGCTACAGCAGAAAGTCTATTTTAAATAAAGGAAACAAATAAAGCAGCTGGACTGGAGCTATTGGTGGAGTGAAAAAGAAAAATGCAAAGGAGATATAAAAATTTGCAGTGGAATTTTATCTATCTACTCAAGAGAGTAATATTCAAGGCATGACAAGAAAAAAAATTATACCTGCAAATGTCCTTACTCATTTTTACCATTTCCAAGTCATATAAAAAAAGGTTTTGGTGAAGAACCCTGAACAATGAAAATACCTATTATTCTGCTGTTACAGGACGACCCCTCCTCTCTCAGTGCCAACCCACATCACGAGGGATAGCCAGATGTATGTTTGAATTAAGTAGGTTGTTTCATTGCAGTAACACAAAAATATCTCTCTCGTCTTCATTATCATCATGGTATAAGTAAAACCTTTGCAGTTGTATTTAAAATCTGTTTGTAATGTTCAAAGTTATACCCACCTGCGTATGCACATCCAACTTGTACTAGAGTTATTGCACTAAGTAAAGAAGGTCCCACTTAAATCCCCGTCTCGAGGTATTTTACAGCTCACCTATCAATACACTTTCTATGGAGTTAGCTAACATTTCTTCTCTGCAGTACACGCTAGACAACACCAACTCCAAAAAACCCCAGACTTTTGCATCTGCATTCTAAACCATACTAGAGGTGGCAGATTTATTTTCACTCCTGCAGCCTTAGGCCGTGTGTTTCAGGGGTAAATGTTAATAGTGGCTACATAGGAAAGAACATGATGTGCAGCATTTTCTGGTACTCATTGCCTGAGAAACAAACACCACAGTCTTCTGACACGATACGGTCACTTTGACTAGGAAGAAGTAACATTTCAGTAGTGACACATTGAACCCATACATACTTAATCATGAATGAGCTATGACATCAATTCTTTAGAAGAAGCCCCCCCCATGATAAAACACAATTCATTAAGCAAACTAGACAGTGTATATTTCATCCAATCCAGGCTGTTAAACACACAGACCTCACTTGTTGCTCATGGAGGAGGAAAGGGCAATCTGTTTTAATGCCCTGCCTGGGGAGTCAGGCAGTCTGGATTCTATTCCTAGCTCAGACCTAAACCATTATGCAAGTCACTTTATTGCTCTGTTCTTCATCCCCAATTCTTAAATGAGATAATAACATTCCTTGTATTATTTGATCCCTTCAAAATATAAATTCTTCATGGCAGAATCACTTTCTTACTATATACGTCTAGCTCCCTTGTGACTTGGATTTTGTTTGAGTTTTCTAAATGATCGCTTGTTTTACTAATAACAATGGAAATATTCATCACAGTTTTAATTTTTTAAGGCTAAAACCTACAATAGATAAAGTTCCTAAATCTTTATGGAACCACTTAAGGAAGAAGTAGAGACTCATGTAAGAAGCAAGCAAAGAAAAAGACAGTAACTCAAAATTAGAGGGAAACGACCCTCTTATCATCAAAATTAATCACTGCCAGTTGCAACTTGGTAGTTAAAAGCATCAAAGAGGAGGAGAGTAAGTCAGTGTAAATTATATTCTGGTTCTTCAGAACAGTAAGAGATTTACTTTTAAATCTCTGTTTTTAAATTTTAAAATGCTTAAATAAACTTCCTTTTTTTTTTTTTTTTACCAAGTTCTGCTCTTGCTTTCCCTTTGTCTCTTTGGTTTAGTTCTTTAGTTGTTTTTTTCTACTCTGCAGTGAGTTTTGCTTTTCCTAACAATAGTTCTCATTAGGCACTCCCTTTCATCCCTTTGTGTTTACACGTACTAAAAACAAACAGTGAATCAAATCCACTCAAGAAGACATTCTCAGAATTGTCTTCATTATCTGGTTTTCTTCAGAGCATCTCTACTTTTGCTTCGTGTCAACCCTCGACAGGGCCTTCCTGCCTACACTGAGAACCGGCAAAGGATTATGGACCCCTCAGACTTGCTATGGATACATGGGAGTCCCGCTTGCTGTTAACACACTTCCATTATGGATCCTGTCAGTAGCCATCAGAAACATTTGAATGAGTGCATGAAAAATACCAAGGTCTTCTGGGGCTAAGACTTCCAGTGGGAAATCTCTTTAACATTAATGGAAGTTCCATTTAGTATCTTGCATTAAATCCTTCCCCAGGAGATCATTACGGAGGTGTAAACGCCACCTGCTTGTACAATTGACGTACTATTCGCAACAAAAGCCAAAGCAGTGGTGCGGCGCCTAGTATTTTCTAACATTAAGGACTGGACTTTCAGGGGTTCAGCGGGAAGCCACTTCCACCTCTGAAGTTTTTTTCCTTCAGAGCAGTCTTTGCTTACAGGATGCTGTGTTTATCCTTTACTTTCACTGCCTTTCCATAGGATTCATAGTTACAGCTTACTGTAGAGTCCCCCCACTCCCGCTGGGAAAACTGGACACCACAGGGAAAAATGACAAAAGCGAAGAACAGCCACACAGAACCAAACATGGCTGTTGCACAGAAGTCACTGCAGTTTCTTTTCTGTGGCAATAAATTCATTAATCCCTCTTCCAAAACTTTGAAAAAAATACACAAACACAAAATTATAAAGAGTAAAATAAACACTGTAGAAGAGAGAAATATTTCTAGAAATAAAAAAGTATTAATTCTAGCTAAAGCAATGGAGAATTTGAAACTAGCACATTTTCCAGTGAAAGGATGTACTTCTGGGTAACCTGGGTGAACTTTAGCAGAGATTCCAAATTTAATGGGATTTTTAGCCACCGCTGGTCTGGTCTTGTACATCTTCAGGGTGAGGAAATGGAGGCATAAAACGGTGAAACTGTTCCCCTAACAGATTAAATTCTTTGGCAATATTACTTGAATTTAAATCCGGATTACAAATTCCCAAGAATTTTCTCAGCCTTCCTAATGAAAAGTGTTAATTTTCAATATATATGACATTTTGAAGGAAAATTACAGGATCTTAATATGAAACATGCTATTTTTAAGGCTGGAGGACACGTTAAACATATTTAATTCACTGACAGTAAACCACTGTAATATAAGTTTTGAATGAAACAGATTTCTCTTTGTTCTATTCACAAGTCAGATTAAACCTGCTTCCTTTGCAAGCTGTACTTATTTTCAGAAAGTTCACTAATACCAATACATTTCGCTCAAGTAGTATTTTCATAATAGCAAAAAAAGGCAAATATTGCTATATTTTCACATACTTTATTGCCAGAAATGTTTGATTAGCCATTGTTTTTTCGTAATCTTTAATATCACCAATGCCTTTAACACTGAAATTACAAAGACTCAATGAAGTTCTAATAAACCTTTGAAAAATTTACACTGCTAATATGCAATTTATGAAAAGAGAGAAAAAGAGATTTTCTGAAATAAGACTTCAGAGTAATTCTCTGTAGATCAACAGAGTTTCATGGGGGAAATACTTCTTCCCTTGTTTTTAGCACAAGCTCTACACCTGCTTTGGGCATTCTCAAAAATTATTATTCAATAATAATTTATGCTAAAAGTACTAGTGGAATAGAAACTTACGCTTCTATATATGCACGGATTAAGGAAATGATAAAAAGCAGTTTGAGGAGTGGTAAGTCACATATGTAGAGAAACAGAGTATGGAGCAATGGCAGAAGAACACCGCTTGTGTAATTACTTGAAAAATAAGTTTTGGTTAGATAGACTTGCTTAGCATATTTTCAACTCGTGCATGTCCTGGATGAAATGCAGTAGAGCTTAACAAGAATTTAAACTCCAGATGTAATAACGAGTGCTAGAAAGAGAGGAATAAAAAAATGCAGAAAGCGACTATGAATAATCCTAACACAGTGTGCAATTCAGTCAACACAGGGACTTGCTAATACCACTGAAAGAGCACTGTACAACTGAAACTGCAGGAAAGGAACTGGCACAAGAGCGACATAAATCAAAGGCTAAACAAAACCTTTACGTAAAAAAAAAAAAGAAATGAATCTAGAAACTGTTGAGGAACTTGGAGGGTGTAATGTACTGAATGAGGTAATGCCGCAACGGAACAAATGGGGAAGGTGATAAGAAAAGTGATGAGAATGCAATAGGAAAAGCGTCAGAGATTGACATAACTGATGAAGTAAAACAAGAAGACATGGCCGATAGGATGAGGCACATGTCACTTGTGAGATCGTTAGCGAATGCTACAGGTCCATTACACATCAGTGAAGAGCCTGCCAAAACAAAACCGCCAAACTTTATAATCAAAACAAAGAACATTTCCATTGCTTTGCCACGGAGCGTTAGACAGTCACATAGATTTAATCTGTTTGGCAAAGTATCTGAAAAGTGGAGTTCCTCCATTACGTGAAACCTGTAACATCTTAACAGAAGTCTCCACATTCTGAATAAATAACAAACAGAATCAGAAATAACAAGGGCGATGATAGAAATGTTAGGATCTGATTTGGGATGAAGAGGTGTGTTATATTAACATATAAAGCCAGGAACAAACCAAGTAATGATCGAGAATGTCACAGTCTCTTTGCCATTTGAAAAAACATTTATCAGCATACAAAAGGATCGTGGCGGGAAGAGATGCAAGCAGGGGACTCGGTTCAATGCCTCATTTAAAAAGGAATTCTCCCATTGTCCTGAATTGTATCTATCCCTGGAATAAAATACCCCTTGATAAATAACTACAGTTTTCTAGAGTCACACAAAGGAATAAGGGTAAACTCCAAAGGCCTAACGAACCCTGTGGAAGAACTGCATGAGCCGAAGTAATTCACATTTCAAATGCTCACGTGTACTGCTGAAGCTAGAGCTGTTTGTCCACTGACACAAGTGACAGACTTCTGTATCTGTCCAGCTCCTGCTCCTCCACAGTTCGGAGCACCTTCCTGCTCACTTCCAATGCAATGCTCACCTAAACCCAATTAGGAAACAGAAATTAAATGTTTGTCCTCTACCTTTTGACATTTGAATCAGTCATCAAATTCAGAGCCTTCTCTAACGTACGCTAACAAGATCTGACTCCTTCCAAATATGATTATTGCAACTTCCATTTTCAATGAAGGAAATACGGAGGTGATCAAATTCATTCGATGTGGGGGTGACCTTTCATTCTGACCCTTCTTCAAGATGTGTGTATTTTATAGCAAATTATCCTCACATCTAGAGTCAACTTTGAGGACTTAATTCTTAGGTAAAATTAGCCCCGTACTCAGTCTAGCCCTTACACATGTAGCTGACATTAAAAGGGAAATAATTCTAAATACTTTATTTCCAGTAGGGCAATCTTTGGTATGCATATGCATACCCCTAATCCTGCAGACAGAGTAAGCCTCTATACCACAAACAATAAACAGACTATAATCCTTTGGTAGCAGAAAGGCTACTGTTAAAGTTAGAACTAATACCAGACAATTGTCGTTGTGTCTAAAGCAAGGAGAGTTCCTTCAGACAAAAAAAAAAATTGTGAATCATAGATGATAAAGACAGTTGAATCGAAAATCAGTAAAAAAGGCAGAGTAATGAAAAAACTTGCAAGTCAAGCACAACTGCAAATTACCTCATGTCACAGAAAATACTATTTTTTCATAATTATTATTTTATATAGTACCCATAAAAATAGTAGGCTGAATTAAATTCAGTAAAGTATTAAACTACTGGGGGGGGTGGGGGTGGTGTCATGGAACTGCCTTGAAATTGTCTTCACATGCAAATAATACGTAAGCTCAAATTGTCTCATTTACTGGTGAAAACAACAGAATTTTATCCCATGACTTCCAACCCTGCAAACATCACAAGACCTGAAATTTGAGCTGTATCCAGTCTTACTTGTTTTGGCACTGGTACACATGCTGGAGACAAAAGTCTCTCTCCAATAATTACACCTGTATATTCTCAATGTGTTCTGATTATCCTGTGTCTTTCGAACACTGTAGATTTCAATTAAAAAAATAAATAAACCACAAAAAACACCCTATCTGCTAAAATTCGGCACTAGAATGAGATACAGTGGGTCAAATATCACACTTGCTTTACCTTAGATTGACTTGGATATATATGACATACTCTGGCCATCTAAGGATTGAAACCAGGGCAAAGCCAAGACACAAAGGTTTAATTTTGCATGGTACCGCACTGTTTTGCACAGGTCTGCAATGGAGGCCTGAGGGGTAAATTTGAAGGACTGAGATGTCAAGTTAAGTAAGTCTTTTACAAGTATAATTATTCTTACTCTCTGATCTTCAAGGGATGTGGTAGGAGGTCCTGGTGTCAGTCCTAGATCACTGGAGGATGGATGTTGTCTTACAAAGTTCCACTCATTTACACCTAGCAGAGGGATCTGTCAAGTGGACATGAAAGCACTCGTCTAAACATAAGTCTCATACAAATGTCTTCATTCAAAAGACATACCCAAAGTATGTATCCTTTGAGTAGACTATTTCTTTACCAATGACTAAAAGAAGAACCAAGTATTTACTACATTTATCATTCATGCTAGAGAAAAAATACTTATAAAACACCTAAGGGAACATGTGATACTGGTGAAGAGAACAACAAAGCTTGGTAAAGACTCTTAGTAATGTAAAGTTTAAAAGAGAGGGCTTGAAAGCTTCACATCCAGAGAATCATTTAAATCCCAGGGTAATGTGCTCCAAGTTAAATGTACAATTTAATGTATGAAATCAATATGATGTGAAAGTTACTGGTTAACAGTACATACAAAAAATTGAAGTAATATTCACGCCCACATACTTTAATACATTTCTGAGCTGAAATAACATAAAAAACATCTTATATTTGTGAACTAAATTAAAGACTTAATTGTATTACTATGGGTATAATAAATAAAATCCATGTATTCTCTAATTTCCTGTTAGCTTCAGTCTGCGATAACGAAATAAATAAACCGCTAAGACGACCAAAGGAATCTGTAATAAATCCAAGTCCAAGATTCCCATAAGCAATTCTAGAACCTTTCCTGTACCTTGTCTCAGCAAGCACTGTTCCTCCTAGAGGAGTAGCTCTAATCATTGTACTGGGTAAATTACAAAGCATACATTTCTATATGCAATTTCTATCCTCAGAGTCTCACAGGGTTCAAAATGGGCTTTATTAAGTCAGAGTCAAGTGCATAAATTGCAAATTTGCCAGTGCTCCACTTTTTGCTGTGTGAAATAATAGTCTGGCAGAACACCCATGTGTCAGGAGCTCGTAAAACATACATCTTCTTATCTCTCTGTTCACAGAAACTCTTATCAAGAGGTTATACAACTTTTTGTTTGTTGGTTTTCAAAAAGAATAAGTACATCTTACTGCCCAAATATATTCAGTCGTCTTTATTTCATTACAATTCGTAAGGAAACTTATTTCCTTACAGCCTGCCCAAAGCCCGTGGAATTGTCCTCAGGGACATCAGCGGCATATCTGACCACTGTATATTAAGGACAGTATCCTCTTTTTACACTGCACAGTTGCAGCAAAACACAAGAGAACCAAATAATGAGGGAACAACATACTATTCTGACTAAATCCAAGGCAACTTCGGATAAGATTAAAAAAAAAAAGAAAAAAAGAAACCTACAAGAAACCCGAAGGACATCCTTTTCTGTAATGCACACCATAACAGCAATCATTTGCCTTTAGTTCAGTTAAACAATTCATTATTTTTTATCTCCAATGGTACTTGAATGAAGTCTCCTGCATTTTCTAGGGAAGATAACTATGTTGGGAGAGAAAAACCAAATTTCAAATAGTTGCTCAGTTTTCCTCATTACGAATGTATTGCAACTAGTACCAGACCATTTCAGATTCTTTTTGCCTATACACCTGAAGTCCTAAATGTGGCTGACAGAAATTAATGGGTTACCTCGTAATGGCATTAGATGAAGCACTTTGGTGATTCTAAGATGTAGGACAAGGCTAGGGTATCATTAGCTCTGAGTTGTAGGCCATATAACATCAGCTTTTTCACAGAATTGTAATTTAGACATCTAGTTAAAAAGAAATATAGATGAATCTCCTGAATGGCATCCGGCTGCAAACACAGACTGCAATTTCATCTTCATTTAAAAAAAAATAAGTACACTACAGTATTTATTAGGTGTGTCCCACAGGGCAAACAGCAATACAATACATTCTTTTCGTACCCTTAAGTTTACATCTGAAAAATAGAAATGTTCTTGCATTCATTGTCCCATTGTATCTCTGGTAGATCAGATAAAGTGGGTGCGTTCATGTTCCCTTTGAAGTTGTATCACTCACTCCAGAGATAGTGGGAATTGAGCTGCGTACTTAAACAGCATCTAAACAAAACACTCGAAAGGTATTGTATGTAGTTTATGCAGTAATATCCACCCTTCGTTTATAAGCACAAGATATCTTGTTCTGTTATGAAAGTATGTGAATTGTTGGAAAGATCATTGAAAGGTTCACAATCACAAGATCTTTACCATTAAGCTACATTGTTTCTTATCAGTAGATTTTTCCTGTCCCAAGGAAACACTGTTTAAACATCTAGCCATTGAGTAACAGTAGCATTCTTTAGGTTAGGGTACATTAGAAATTCTTTTCTTCCTAAGTGTGGTAAAATTTTGCTGAGACACGGCACCCTAGAAAAACAAATACAAATTATTTTATTAAAGAAAAGGCAAGGCTGCAAAGGCCAACGAGTTATCTATCCCTGGTATCAACTGATTCTCCAGAGTTCTTAAAAAACTATAACACAATTCTGGTCAAAAATAATGTGTGGGAACTCACTCTTTCATAAATATAAGGAAATGAACTATTTTGCCATATGCTTCCTACAGTTCCCCCTTTCTTTCTCTGCCCCATTCATGTCTCCACCTCCTGCACCCCTGTCCAAAACAAGCTGCCTATCTCCGCACATACATTCTGTTGAAAGGCCAGTCATGGGAAAATTGAAGGGCTCAAGCACCAGCTTTTGATGCTGTCAGGACATAGCAAAAAATTATTGTATGTCCAGGTGAAGAACAGAGGGGGAACTTTTCCTTGATTAATGCAAATTTATAGGTTCAGTCAAATCTATCTCTGAACAGTACAAAGTGTCTTGGGATACACGAAATGACCTCGCAAAAGCCTCACTAAATCCTGATTTTACTTAATAAAAAATTAAGTGAAAGTCTTAAGTATTTAGAATGTCCCTGTTGTCTAAATTACACTCTTGGATTTTGCGTATTTGAGGTGAGTGTGCACATTCCGGGAAGTCTAAGAAATGGAAATTATAAAATCACTGGTATAACAGCATATATATATTCTGTCCAGTTACGAAACATGTCAGGGGATAATTATATTTCTGAAGACTATCTATACTTTCATCATTATTAATAAAGCAATTTACAGTAATAAATGAGCAACTGTAGACCTCAGCCTAAAACAACAAAAGAAACTCAGAGACCCGCTTTAGCAATCCTGGTATCTTGCAACAGTTCTTGTAACTTAATTTTATCCCTTATGACTAAGTACCTTTGTTTTGATGTATGAATAAGCAAAACTGTTCTGAAATACGACTATAAAGTATAATCTTTAAAGAACACTTTACAAGGCTAGACAGCAGTCTGCAGGAGACTGAACATTTTCCTTGCTCACTTGTGCATCGTTGAAAATGCCATCCCATTGTGAACACAGGTCCTGGGTTAAACCATTTGAGTTCCAGACCTAAAGGCACCTTGCAGTTCTGGGTTTGTGTCTCTGAGCTGTGCTTGTGAAGGCAATGGTCTCTACAGTGAGTGTACAGAATTAACCACAGTGAATATACAGAATTTGGTCTCTACTAACTTCGTACAATCTGCTTTGTACAGTATTTAGATTTCTTTTCACCCTTCACAGTTTTACATGGAATAAAAGCACAATGACCCACTCCACCCGAGCTGGGTATTTCCTGGTAATTAATTAATGGTAGTTAAGGGATTTTAGATTTGCTGTTGGCACTCAACTCAATGAATTGTCAACCGTCAGGAAATACCCTCCCTACTTGCTGAATCTGCCAAATTACTAATTAAGCATCTAATACAGAAAAGCAAACATTTTAATGTTGTTATTAGTTTCATCCATTTCAATGAAATTAATCAACTAAATTTTGTTCTGCCTAAAATTTGAACAATAGGCAATTTGCACTGTATACCTGTGACCACTTTTACTCATGGAAATAGACTATAAAATCAAGAAAAAAACATAAATGAAGTAATAAAAGAGATAGGCAAACCTGCCTACAAGCCCTGTCCTTATTAAACCAATATAACTATTGGCCATGGGTGTATATATAACAGATGTTGCTTGTATCCAGGTTCTCATGATAATTTTACCACTGAGTACAAATGCTGGAAAGCCAAAAATTTGACTGAAAATATTCATGTATTTAATCTGTACTTGCTAAATAGGAAGAAAGAGGTAAAGAAGAAGAGAGAGAAGGAAGAAAGCAGGGACGAGAAGAGAGGAGTAGGGGAAAAGTGTCACAATGGGTCTCATTTTGAGGGACTAAATTCATAAAACCAGAAAGTACAGTGTTGCTGTTCACCTTCCACCTTGTACTTCAGAGCTCAAAGAGTGCAGCAGGATGTTTGGGAATTAGGGTCAATGCCTCTCTGTGCATGAGTCAGAACAAATACTTCAATCAAATGGTCCACTTGATTTCTTGGTCTCCTACAGGAGATTCTTATACTCTTCAGTACCTATAAAAAAGTAATCCCTCCTGTAGAAATAATTCTATTTTAGATAGAATACAAACGCATTAATGACACCAACGAACAAAGCATGCGTACTAATGCACACACTGAACCTCAAGTGCCCCAACCATCCCTTCAATTACTTTTTTACAACACTGAAGACAGAAGGAAACCTCCCTCCCTGGCTGGTTTTGAGCAACCTCTTCATTTTTATAAAAGTTGGCTGAAACTGGCATTTAAAAAATATCTACAAGTAAAACACAAGTTGAAAAAAGCATTAAGATTTGACCAGAAACAATTTTGCCTCTTTTGTTGCATATTAAAACAAATCGTTTTCATATTGCCTGTTAAGAACTCAGTCTGCATATGAGCTGAATAAATAAATCATATTCATACAGCCCACTGATTAAAGGAAATTACTCTTGGGTCTCGCTGTTGTAAACATCAAGCCCTCCCTTCTTAGGCTGTATATTTATGTCTTCTGCAGAGATCGAACATACATATTTAATTCGTAAAAGGGATTACACAGGAGATGTGCTCAGCTGTACTCAGGGAGTGGGTAAGAAAATACTCCAAACTGCTCTTGACTTTCTTATTACCTTTCAGTCTGTCTCCCCAGTGTGGGACTCCCGGATACATTTAGGATGACAGGCGTCAGTGCTTGTTTCTACCATTCATCAGAGGGAGCAGCCAGAACAAGAACAATGGGAGCTGTTTCCAGGAATGACGAGGAAGGCTTTGTTTGGATTATCCCTTGGTACAGTGATTACCACTGGGTAGCATCATAAGCAGTAGGTAATTACTCATTTTTTAGCCCCTTCTACAATGTCATTTCAAGGAATGAACCTTTCATCTCCTTAAAACATATATTGTCTCCTTCTTTAGCATAAACTTGCCTTACACCAAATGATAAGCTTTACAAGAAGTAAAAGAAAGGTACATTTTTCACATTTTTTTTTGCTAAAATGAAAAAATGAGAAAGATCTATCAAACGTGACATACTTCCTTTAGTTACCTAGCATTTCGAAATAGGAAATCTCCTGCAGGAGAAATTACATGTTTTTATTAGGTTGCTGTAATTAATTATATAAAAAAAAATTTCTAAGCATAAATCGTGTTCTTTACAGGCTTAATTGGTAGGAGCCTCATCATTGCCGAGGGGAATCAGTGGAAGACCTTGAACCGATGGCAGTTAATAAACCACATTTTTTTTGTTGCTGTTCTTCAGGATGAATAGGTTTTTCAAAATGCAAAGGAAGCAATGAAGGGTTGACAGAACATGATTCCATTGCTTTTAAATAATTTTATTTTCATCTTTTGAGATTTTCAAAAGCTGTTGACAAAGAACTTGCTATGTTCCAGATGAATTAGAAGAGAGACTTCTGCTGAACGTCAGTAGCAGCGTATTTTTACAAAATTACAGGAAGAAGTTAGGGTTAATATTTATGCTTAGCAATAAGACAAAAGATTGTTTTGCTGCTGCCCAAACAAAACCTCTGAGTAGGTGGAATTGATTCTTTTGGGGCCAGCACGTACTTAACACAGGTACTGTAGTACGGATCAATAAGAAACAAAGCAGATATATACAATATAGTAATATTTAACAGTTCAGTAGTGTGCAGGCTGACAGGCATAAATGTTAGGTCTAACTGCAGTTGCTTATCCTGTTAGCGTGAGTCCTCTGAGAAACTTAAAACCCATGTTTCATTCCAAAGTAATGTTTTAAACTATGCTGGAGCTCTGCGTGCTTCTCAATGAAAGTTCTGCCTTTTGAATACACTTGAATTCATCTGGGGGAAAGAAAAATCTACCTTTTTTTTTTTCATTACAAACAGTGTGCAGCAGGGTTTTATTCGAAGGAATTTTATGATTAGGTACTCTACTATTCATGATATTATGATTCAAAGTGTTGTTGCCATTACAAACCGGAGCCACACAGATTAAAAGAAATGTTTGCATCCCTGTAGCCTGTGACCATTGTCATTTTACTTTAATCCCAAAACTGTTCTGATTTACAGCAGCAGTCAACTGCTCCAGAGAACTGAAACTGCACAAAATGGTGCTGAACCATCCTGGCCACTTTCCTTCTCCAAAGGATCTAAGCAAGCAAAAGGAGATATGGAAAGGAAGCACCACTGGTGAAACAAAATGGTGCTGAACCATCCTGGCCACTCTCCTTCTCCAAAGGATCTAAGCAAGCAGAAGGAGATATGGAAAGGAAGCACCACTGGTGAGGTATAGAGAAGTCTAACTGGCCTGTGAGGCGTGGAGATCTAATAGAGAGGACATTCAGCTCCAGGAATCCTCCCATCTACATGAAGGTTGCATCTGCCTTTGCATCTAGTACAGGATTTATTATAAAAACACATCAACATCAGAACTGACAGATTTAAATACCTGTGGTAAAGCATTTATATCCACATGTATGCATCTGGATGAAACCAGATTTTCCAACTCCTAGTTTTCTTTCATCTCTTCCACCTTTAGGGAGAGCTGTAAGAACCCAATGCATCCAAACATCAGACCCCTAAAGCCTCATACTAGGCTCCAACGTTAAAAATTGTAACCTAAGGACAACGCTTTGATAAGGCTTCTCCTGTCTACGCACAGAATGCTCATTCTGCAGCTCTCAATCCCTTTCAGGGAGCTTAAGTGCATGATGACATGACAACGTACGGACAATCGTGCATCTGCTCCGTCCAGCTCATCAGGTCTGAGAAGGCTCTGATCCGGAAGCGACGCAGCAGCATTAACTGGATGCCAAGAGGCAAGGTACGTTAACTCGGGCGCGGTGCCACGCAAATCAGGTTACACAACTCCTGGCCAGAAGTGCCTCACATCCGTCCCACTTAGAATACAGGGAGAACAGATCTATAACAATATGTTCTTGTACTCTCACACAGGTGGACATAGTTTTCTCAAAATACAGTGTAAACGATTTCCACATCTTCCCTTTTTGGCTCAGAATCCAACAACAAGATGGGAAGGAAATAGTTTTAATCTCCTTGTCAATAAAGGATTACAATACTTTTTCAACTACTTGATTATCAACTGCAAGTTTGCATAGCAAACTTATGAATAAAACATTAAACAAATCCAACTATCAATATAAAACATCTACTCAAGGGTATCTAAATGCGGTAAAGCGTATCAAAACGTATATATGCATATTTTTAATCCAGTCCATTTCCTATAGCAGAAGTTCAATGCACGATCTAATTTGTTCATGGCTGCAACAAACAGATGTGAGTTCAAAGCCACTATAACCGCATGATTTTTGGAGAGGCAGAAACACACAGTCAGTAGAGAAAAAAGCGGCAAAGCAAGCAGTGGGACTGGAAACCTGAGAGACAGAGACAGATATTTACCCAGTTAGTTGATTATCCAGTCTTTTTATAAAACAGCCACACATATACCAAATACAAAACATCTGTAAACAAATTGCTTAACACCAGAGTTCGTGAAGTTGCTAGCAGGCTGCAAAAAGAGTCTACGGCACTGAGCCAAATATTACATGATAAAAAAGTAAAGGCTACACATACATACAAACTTCTTTGCTGAAAAATGTCCTCGTGTTTCCAGCCTTTTCAGAAGGTAACTTAAAAAACACAGTGCCTGATCTTTTGGATTGGCCTGTAGGACTCCAAGGTCACAGAAACAAGCTGCAATTAAAAAGGGTGTAATGAGGAAAGGTCAGGAAAAATGAATAGGAACATGACCCAGCACCACACAGCAGTGAGGTACAAAAACAAGCGGGGTGGGAAGGCGCCAGCCAGCATGCTTTCCTATCTAATCAGCTGTGTCTCTGATAAAGGAGGAAGTAAGTTAAGGGAGGGAGTCTTCAGCACTTGCAACAATCCCCAAGACTCCATTTCTGCTCTGGTAATGTAGTGTCTTTAGGATTCAGGCCAAGAGAATAACCAAAAGGAAGCTTTGTATTTGTTCGTGGATAACAACAACCTGTTTCAGCTGGGACAGAAGATACCACTTTTCACAAGTTCCTTAGCACTGTCAACACAACGGTTTGTATTTCAGTCTATGAATCCTCACAAACAACACACATCTCTACCGTAGCATGGCTGTGCAGCTGCATTGCAAGTAAGCGGTCCTGTGCTGACTTTCACGCTTCATTTCTCCTTAATCATCTCAGTGACATCTCTAGTACACCATTCTGCTTCTTCACACGATCCCTTTAGAGGCTTTCTAGGAGAAATCTGTCTAAATCTGAGTATGATGAAGTAACGTTTCTTCAGATTTCTAAGATGCAACACGAGGTGAAGCGATTTCAGATTTAAGTAACTTAAAGAGCTCTGGTTCATGAACAGAGCTGATAGAAGCTAAGAAGGTTAACCAAGACCTGCTGTCCACCCTCCACAGAGATCTATGAGAATCAGCTGTTCAGTTGTCTAGCTCTCAGACAACCTGATCAGTAACCTATTGGCATGGCTGACTACCATGTAGGTCTACTCTTTTCAACAAGGAAAACCCGCAGCAAGTCTTGAATTGAGGAAATCGGGGAATAGAGAAATCATTAGTTACACCATAAGCTATTTCATCGCCCCTTGCTGTTTGCACTTTGCATTTAATTTATTCTTTACCAGGTACCAGATGTTGGGGTTTGCTGCTCTTTTCTCCATTAATTTAGAGAGTTTTTACCCTCCTGTGCTCCAGACAATCTATGAAGTTTCTTGCATGTTGTAACTCAGGACATTTACTTTTGCCTTCACTGGGCTTTCAGCAGTTCACAGAAGTGATGTTCAAAGGATGGCAAAGGTCTTCGGGATATTATTGCCTTCTATTGGCCATGCCACTCACATTTATAATCACAATTTCTTATTCCAATTATAATGTTATAACTAGCACAATTTAGATAAACCTGCATATGAGCAACTGAGAAGCAATGTGTGTAGAATATTTTCACTTAAAAAGAAAAGAGCACTGAATGACAGAAGACTGTCATTCAAAGAGTGAATCTTCCTTGCTTGTAAACATCCTTGGTTTTTCTGTACAAGACTAGTTTTAGTATTTTATCTTTGAATATTTTTTATAAATCTGAAAATTTATGAACTAACTGCATGGTTTATTATTGTGTGAACCAGCTTTGTGCCTTGAGAGACTGATTTTTCTTGTCAGGGAGTAAGCTGGTTCATTTCTTGTGTGGCGAAGCACAGCTTTCTATTGCTATAGAAATTAAATGGAGGATTAAATAAAATGGCACAGAAACTTGAGATGGAAAACTGTGAGAGAAGCAAAGCAGTGAAAAAGTCTGTTCCACCTGGGTTCTCGACCTTCTCTTCCTGTTATTGTAAAGATACCTGTTTGCTAGGGTCCTGTGGTTATTACGCGGCTGGATCAGAAGAGCATCAATACCCAAATTATATCCATCCTTCTCAGAGATGTTCTGCCACAGCTGCCTGAATTCAACACCTAAGATATTTTTACCTAAATGACTGCCGTTTGCTCTGTACCCCGTCTGAACAGGCAGAATCATCAACTGGAGTAGGCAGCAGGAAGCTTTCCTAGCAGCATGGACTTCCAGGATCACCATCTCAAGAAACTAAAGGTGACCATCACAAGAAGAACAGAGTTTGCGAAAAAATGCACAATTTCTGTCCAAATGGCCCTAGACCTATCGGGATTTCTCCGCACAAGCTCCAAAATTTTTTTGAGAATTCATTCATAAATTTGTTTCTGCGTTTTTCGGCATTGATTCTGAACCGCACTCCGGAGCAGAACTGCAACATATTTTAAATGATTGCTTTGGCTCTGATTCAATTACTTTAACGAGGAAAGTGAGCTGTTTATATTAAGATATCTTGCTTACACAAGACAAGCTGCTTCACCACCACTAGAATTCATTAGTCATTATTAAAGCTGGTATACAGAAAATTCCAGGCTCTAACCTCCCAGGATCAGAAAGTTTTAAAAGGCTTTAAAGCAAAGTAGCTCATTCACTTGCATGCAGGCCAAACAATACGTTCATGATCACTGATTTAAAAAAAGACTAACTGATTTGCATTTATCTCTTCACCACCTAAAAGCAAAAGTGATTAAACAAAGTATTTGAGTATTCCAAATTACATGGGAATGGTGGTTCAACTGAATATTCTGCTAAATTCTGGAATATGTTCACATCCCAGGAAGCGTCTCCTGGATAAAAACATTCTGAGATGAGTCCTGCAGTTTGCCCTGTTCTGGATGTCCAACCATAATCATTTTATCATCAAGGGTAAAACATCTGTTTTGAAAAAACACCAACCTAATAGTTTTCCATGCTTCAAAATGACTTCGGAGATGCTAAAAAAACAACAACAAAAAAAGCCAAAATGCAAAATAACCTTCAGAAGTTTACAATATGATAAAGAAAAACTTTGGAAACGGAGCTACATAAGTAATTTCATTAACGAACTCCAATACCTTCTCAGATTTCCTAAATCTCAAGAATTTTGAGAAGACTTGGGAAAGGCTTGCTCATATGTTTTTGTTTCTATAATCACTTTTCTTTCTTTGCTGCCCCTGTCAAGCAAGTGACTGCCTTTATGATCTCTGGACTGTTTCACAACATAAACACCTCTGATAGCACCACTTTTTTTCCCCTTCTGCATATCATAGAGAAAAGAGAAGCTTTCATATCCTTTAAAAATAAAACAAAAGTTCCATTAAATTGCAAGAGACAATTCCAGACCGCAATGACATGTATGAAGTTTTGAACCGGACATGGATGTTTCTACTGTTTTTACTCTCATCTCCTTATTATCTGAAACTAGGATGGAAACCTCACAAGAAATACTAGCTTCTTTCTATGAAATGAGATTCCTAGAAAGTGAAAACCAGGCAGGGAAGAAAGCCAGCTATAATTTCCAAACTTCAAATAGATGGCAGAAACCAGCCCACAGGCTGGAAAGCCAACCTCTCCACTCTCCTTGGGCAAGAAGAGGGACAAACAGCAGAACAAAACCTTGCGAGAAACCAGGAAATAGATTTGCTTTCCGCCTCTCCATGGATTGAAGGAACGGGTTAACTGTCACCAGAAAATGTGTGGGTTGTAACTGAGGCACATCCTCCAGTTTAGGGAACGACTTGACCAAAGAGGGAAGCAAAACGATTAAGCTTGCTTTTATAGCTGCTGGCTTATAGCACATGTGAAAACGAACCCAGACCAAAAGAACAAAGTGGCCTGGGCTACTAACTGAACGACTGATGCTGGAGAAGCATTTTCACCCTGTTTCATATATTTTGGAGTACCTCCCTCGCCAGTACCTGCTTCCCCCAAAGCTGCAGGGAGTCACTTTACTCCAATAATGTTTTCACAGTTTTAACTTTAACCAGATCCATTCATATGTACCAACCAACTATGCCTTAAATAATGAATTGCCCAAAACAAAATACATTTTTTAAAATTTGAATTTGATTCTTGAATAGGAGAAACCGGTACGGGGCTGCAGACTGCTTCTGAATTCCTTCCTTGATGAACTTTTCCAAGTTTAAAACTCATTGCCACTATACGAATAGATGAATTTATTCCAAATGGCAGAAATAATGGCAGCTTTCAGGATAATAATCTTAAAAAATTCCACTCGCTAACTTAAGTGGAGTTTCAATGCACGACTACACCAGCACTCCCAAATATAGGCAATAATATGAAATTTTTGGAAAAGAAACAAAAACTACTGTCACTTGAGTTACTGCTTCGTTTGATAACCCTTTGCCTATGCAAGTAATCATCAGTCATGAAATATTAGCACAAACTCCAAATATAATATGATGCATACACTGCTCCAAACGTATAACTCAGGTTTCTAACAGTAATTGGTTGCTTGCTATCATGGTTTTGAGTTTTGCTGCATTAAGATGAAGAAAAAATAGTGGGCGCTTGGCCTGCCAGCCAAGATCCCATGCAAAGATGAAGATGGTCAGTTTACTCTTCATATCTTTCAAAACAAACTCAGTTAAAAAAATTACTAACTAACAACAGTTTTGAGAGTCTTTCCTACATTGTTTTTTCCATGTGTGCCTTATGAATCCAAAAGCCATCTTTCTTTCTAGCAAGAGTGCATCTGCTCCAGGGGCTTATTTCGCAGTCAAAAAACCAGCCCACTATATCTAATATCATATATAATTAAGTACTATGTAAACGATCCTGTCTGGAGAAATGATTTAATGAGGGGAATAAGTGCATTTTTCAAAGTTTCTAAAAATCACAACAGCTTTTTACACATTTGGCTCACTAAATATCGAAAACGTACATTAGCAATGACTAGCACACAAAGAGTTAGCATATGTCAGAAATTAAGCGGTTTACCCTCATATAGCAAATTAAACTGAAACATCAAGGGAGCACAGTTTTTAAATCCAACCCCACACCATCAGATTTAAAAAAAAAAATCGATAATAAAACAATATGAATAAGGAGGCTTTAACTTTTTTTTTTCTTTCTTCATCTTCGTAATTCCCACAAAATAAACCAGGGTTGGACTCTGAACACCAACCGGCAAATTCTAAAAATACCTGCTTAAAAAAAAATCAGAATGCATACAAAAAACCTCTCCCAAATAAATACAGAGCCAAGCATAAAGTTTGAGGTTGGATAAGCAAACTTCTCTTTTCAAATATCCAAGTTTTTGAGCTATTGATCAAGCTGGAATCAGAGTCAATTTTCTATAGGGAGCCTTCGTAGGGCATCACACAAAGTGTTACGATCTCTGATTATTAAAATACAGTGTTAAGGGTCAAATCGTGATGGGATATTCTTGAACCATCGTAACAGAAAGGTCATCCAGGCCTCACAGTCCTGAGGGGCTGGACTGTCCCTGCTTCTCGACCACCAGTCCTTTAAACGCACCCTTTTACATTCATCATGCACGATTGTGTATGGCAGACTGGCACATAACCAGCCTTGTTGGCTACTACCGTTAAGGGGTTTTTCTCATAGTAAGAGAAGTCCAAATTGCTTATTGATTGACTTCTGGATTTTTTGCACTGCCAGAATGGAAAAATCTTAGTTTGGTCTTGCACCCCTATCAATATATTTGTAACCCCAAAATACAATAGGTACTTTTCACTGTATCAGAAATGACCCAGAAAACCAATAGCCAGCATGTCTACCCTCTGCAGCTGGGAGGCACTTGCATTTTATCATCACTCGTTTCAGTTTGACTAATTTATTTTACAGGTGCCTTCTTGCAGTTCACTTACATTGGAAAAAAAAAATCCAACAAACTCAAACAACAAATCTTCTCAGTCACTGGCTTGTACATTTGCAAATGTGGGGCTTTGCAAACCTGATCTCATAGTGGCATAATTAAAATATTGGTTTTATGACTCACTCAGTGATTACATGCTAACTGGCCACTCCTTGTCACTCACTATTTGCCAGCACAGTGTTTATCTAAACCAGAATGTGCTGACCGAAAAGCACATGTTGTTAAAAATTCACTTAAATTAAATCATGAAGTTGCTCTTTTTTTTTCTTTTTAACATCCCTGTGTCATTTTTGCATGCTTAATACAAATGCATCCTTTAAATTGTAAAATCGAACCAGGTTTTGGTTGAATTTTAATTCTTCTCCATTATATTTACAGACAGACTTAGGAACAAGCCATAAAAAAAAGACTTCTAGCGCCTTCAGATCTGCACTGACTTTGGAACACGAACATGTTCCTAAGCTCAGCACTGCAGGGTATTTACAAATATGAACACAAAGGCTGCGTTGCTCCCTAGAACCCAGGGAAAGCTCTACGCGTTTCGGGTTGTCCTAATGAAGGAGAAGGGGGCATTGGGAGGGGAGAGGGACAGAGATTGCTGTGGCCTTTATCAAATCGCTCCACCCTTGTTGTGCCAGATTTCTGTCTACCACACACCCAGTCCCTACAGGGAGATGGAGCGGGTTTTCTTCACCGCTATCAATTTTTCCACAAGGTTGTTCTGCACAGTTAGAATGTGCATTAGCAATTTAGCGCTCTGCCCAGCATCTTCGCCTTCAACAACACTGACATTGCACCATCTTTTCTCCAAGAACAGAACCACACAAAGAAGTCCGGGCCAAGGCCCTCCCCTGGGGCATTTCAGAACCTTCCTTCTGTGCAAGGCCACGCAAGGCAGGCCCACAGCATTCACACACTACAGAGAACTTGAAGCCTTCCAAAAGAACCGATTCATGGAAGGAGCATAGGGCAGATGTTCTGGAGGTTTTCTAAAAACAGTGATCATCTTTATTTATCTCCTGTAAAGGCTTCAATGAACAGGGGATGCTTTCCCAACTGTAGAAAACTGGCTTATCCAAAGGTTTTGGAATTTACCTAAAAGACTTGCTCTTTCTATTTCAGACCCTGAAAATTCTGTTAGTACATGAAATTAAAAAAATTAATCATTGTAATTTCAAATGAATAATACAATGCTCAACATCCATGTTCTACCATATGAGGCTGCAAGTATTACATGTTAACAAAGCCAGTATAAGCAGATTCTCATGATGTTTACAGTACAACTATGCAATCAAGATACTTGGAAAGTTCAGATAATGTCATAAAGTTCAAATAAACAGCAAAGTTGGTTGCTTTTTGGAAATTAAATTGAAATTCCTGTAACTAATAAACCAGAGTTAAGTTGGAGAAAGAAGTAAAATTTTAAAATGTTAGAAATATTGTTCAAACAATATTTAAATACTGAACTTTTTTACGATTGATGCAAATGGCTGCTCGTAAGACTATTTGACTTAAGCCAATCTACTGGTTGCATATCCTTGCCGTACCCACAGTTTGATCTACACAGTAGTGTACAACCGCAAAACTTTGCTACAAATACATGCTGACAGGTACAGAATTGACAGTCTTTGTCAAAAGATGCATAGATGGCAGACCAACTTCCAGTATTTTATTTAAGTTTGGTTCCTCTTATTCAACCACTGTGAGGGTGGTCAAACACTGGAACATGTTGCCCAGAGATGATGTAGAGTCTCCATCCACAGTAAAAATGAAGATGACCCTGGACAACCTGCTCTAGTCAATGCTGCTCTGAGCAGGGGCCCATATCCAGGGCTAAACTAGAGCAGTTGCTCTATCATCCAATAGTCAAAAAGGGGGATCAGAAAAAGGAGAGGGACCCGCCAGACGAAATGAAAATGGATTGAATGAAACAGCCAAAGTAACGCCAAATGCCAACACAAAGCATACAAAGTTATACTTAGCCCAGCGAATGTACAGTGGTCACAATAAACGGGAAGGAGCAGGAGAAAGAAGAGGAACCCAAGCAAAAGCAGAAACCCAAGCAGAAAGCCTCCCCCCATCCTTAGGAAACTTCCCCTTTATACTGAGCAAGATGTTTATGGGGTGGGATACTCCTGGAGTCAACTCAGGGCAGCTGCCCCAGCTGACTCCAAATTGCTAAGGGCCTGCAGACCATGGCTGGCCTGGGATTCTGTCCCAGCAAAACCAGGACAGCATTTAACTAGATAATTTCACAGGTCCCTTGCAACCTCAGCCTCTCTGTAATTCTAAAAGGAGAGCTCTCTGAAACCCAGTCCGGGGATGATGGAGACTTCTACGTTTTGCCAAGTTCTAACGCTGATGTCAAAGAAATAACCTCTTTAAATTTCTAGAACTAGAACTTCTAGGGACAATTAATACTAACCTAGAGAGGCCAACCTCTATATTTCAGATGCATACTATGGTGATATTTTATCTTAACTTACAACCTTAAAATGAGCCTGTCTTGCATTACAATACATTTGAAAACTAATGGAAAAAAATACTGGATGTTGGGAAAAAAAAAACAACACAAGGGAAATGCTTCCTCTTGCACTTCCATTTTTAGCATTAAGCTTGACATGACCTTGAATTTCCCATGCTACAATCAGGCATAAATAAGCACATTTACTGGTGAGATTTTACTGATTAATGGGGAGGAGGAATCACCTATCTTTGTACTCTGATTATACCCTTCTAGTTTCCAAGAAACATTTTTTTTAAATCCTCAAAATTGATGCATTCCACACTTCAACATATTCCACATTTAAGAGTACTTCTCACTTATACATATTCAGTCTGGCATATATCCAGGGTATTAATGCTCATTTTTGTAAAAAATGCATTAAAAGGGAAGTGCTAACTTACAGAAGACACAGGACATGACAGTGCACTGAATGGATGGACTGATAGTCACGGACAGAAATATTTCACAGCTCATGTAACCCCTGATGGTTTTTCTTTGGTAAATGTCAAGGGGACAATGAAATCACCATTCTTCTCTATAGGGAGATTTTCCCATACTGAAGGAGCAAACATATAATTATGGCTAAAGAATATTTATTATTAAAGAAAATTAGAGCAAAAGAAACATTTCCATGCAATACAGAACACAGAGCAAAATGATTGTCTGTAATTACTGGCAAAGTTCTGGTGCTGTTCAAAGAGTATTTTTCAGTTCACCAGCCCATAGTTAGCCTGAAGAATAAGACATAAGTTCCTTATTCTTCAGCCCAGCTATAGGCATTTCTCAGCCTTGTATGTAAATAAATTAAAAAATGTAAACGAAACCCCAGTTCTCTGTTATCATCATCATGGCTTGGCTTCGCAAACGAAGATCGTGGAAGGGCTTTTCCCACGCTCACTGCAAGCGATGAGTGCACCCTTCGGGCCTGTGCGGTGGGTTTTTTAGGTGAGGCGCAGCGTGCGCGGAACTGGCTCCACCCTTTACACCTGAGGTTCATCTGCCAGGGCCTAGCGAGCTTGGACGGTGACAGCAAAGTCCTCAGGTCGTAGGTTTGGTTAGAGTGTCCTTCTCTGAGATGATGGAGCCTTACAAGACTAAACGAGCTCCATCTGCCCGGGTTTGCAGTCAGAGTTGTCCTTCTCCTAGGATGGCTGCCCCAAGGCTAGTGAGCCCATCCTGCCCGTGGACACACTGTGTCTGACCCTTCAGCTGAGACCTGTCTGGCTTGGGAGACCCCACCGGAGGCACATGCCACCCCCAGCACAGCTCTCAACCTCACAAGGGCACACAGGCTCCTTCCCCACGGCAAGGGGGTGCCCGTGAAAGAGTCGCTGCTCTACCTCCGGACATCACAGACCCGGGCACGGGGCGGCCGGGACCTGCCAAGAACGGGAGTCCTGGAGAGTTCTCTGTTATAAATATCACCCATATGTGATTTAGCTTTAAGAGTTAGTAGCTTTTGATCTGATTTTAGAACATTCTTTAAAAGTCATAGGGAAGCTCCCTTCACCAATAAGCAAAGGTCGTTGTCCTAAAGAACAGCTTATCATCCAAAAGTCAAAAGTAATTCCAAGTTACAGTAGCAGGAATCATTTAGGGAGTCTCTTAAAATATTTTTAAACTCAAGTGTCCGGACTGCAAGCAGCTCACAGATCAGCAATCCAAAACCCCGCTTAGTAGCTGATAGTCTATTTTTATTAACACGACTCTAACGTTTCTGGCATGCTCATAGGAAACGTCCTACAGCTTTCTGCCTTTGGGTTTTGTGTGTTCAGCTTTCAGATATCTGCAGGGATTCAAGCACGGTTCTTAGTAACAGAAGTTCGTTCTGCAAAATAACAGGTAGTACTTTAAGCAACTTAGAATACTCAAACCAGAAAACTATTACATACAGCTAAACATGAATTATCACTACTCTACACAACAAAGCACCTTTCGAAGTTGCTTCTTCAGACATTCTCATTGCCTAACAAGCCATTTTGCACTATCAGCCAAGCACATCCCAAAGTACAGTACCTACTGCTCTTATGGAAATGAGACAGGAAATAAAAACCGCATTAATGGAGGCTGACTGTCTGCAGGAAGCTTATTCATCTACATTAACAACAAAACACTTCTGATACTGTCAAAAATAGGATGCTGAGAGAATAGAATGCAGTATTTTGGACATTTCTCCAGTGACATTCACTTTCATTTGGACAACTTACACGGAAACAGAAAGCAGAAAGGTTGAGATTATTAGTAAAACCACCTGGTTCCGTTCCTGAGACTCCACTTGTCACAAAGATTGCAAGAATCATGCCACAACACTATGAAATCACCCATGCCTCACCTGAGACTGCTTAAAACTCATATATGCTCCCTAACAGGCAACACAGAGGTATTTCATCCTACCATGATGAAATCAGCATCATGAATTTTGACATCAGTGAGAGAACCCAGCTCTGTGAGCTCCGCTGATGAATATTCAGCCCATAGAAGCACGGATTTTACTGCAGTTCAAGATCAGAAGCTATTCAAAGACCAGTTCTGGAAGGAACAGTGCAAAACCTAAGCACCAGCGTAAGTGGAAATGACTTCATATGCAACAAATAAAAATAAATACTAAAACACTTATAATAAAATGTAGCGCTTAAACCACTCAGTTATTGTTAACAAATACTGTGATACTAGATCATGCTAGGTTTGCACCATTAAAAGGCACAGAGAAATTTGACCAATAGAAATGTTTTTCCTCTCCGCTGCTCCATCTTTCACCATTTTTAACTGATTGTTTCATTTTGAAATGTAGGTATTTTTTATTCCTCAAAGTGTTATTTCTCCCCTGAGTTTCTGTTCTACAGGCATTGGATACATCACACAATTCATTCCTCCCCTCATCGCCCACTTTCTCAGTACACTAGAAAAAGGGAAAGA
>NW_010395020.1:30385-38176 GCF_000710305.1 Buceros rhinoceros silvestris
AGAGATAGGCTAGGCGCATGTGAAAACCGGATTACCTGGAAATCAGGAAGAAGCGTTGCTATTTTAAGCAGCACGGAAGGGTAACAAAGTGAAACCTCAAGCTGCCAGCCATTCCATTTACTTTGAAGTTAAGGGATGGGAAGAAACCATCTCTCTGTTAACTTGTATTTCAGAATTCTTGTCAGGTTTCAACAAGCGGTACCGAACACAGAAAAACCTACCCCATCTGGCTATGGATTCCACTGTAACTTCCTTCCTCCTAGTACCCTCATTTGCCTCATTATACTCACTTTGTATAAGGAGGACACATGGAGGGTGCACTCGGAGTTCCAGGCTTCACTGGGGGAGGCTGATCTGTAAAAAGCTGCTGTTGTTAGAGGTATTGCAGGAGTGGTTTGTCTCTTCCCCACTCCCTTCAATTTTTGCCTCCCACCACTCTGCTATTGCTGGTAATAGCTAACCCTGAGCAAAGCCTTGGGCACCCCCTGGCAGACCTTCCTGGGCAAAGGTCTGAGCTTCTCCAGTTGCACCAGGCTGGAAATTCTGGAGTAATTTTATTAAAATATATATCCAGGTTTCATAGTTAACTAATCATTCTGAGAGAAATATAACAGAAAATTCACAAACGGTTGAGAGGAGAAAAAGGTACTCCTTTCTAGCTTCCATATTTCAACTCCCTAGACCTTTCTCATTCTAATTAGAAGAGAGATTTCCAGTAATTTCTAATCCTACACAAGCCCTATTCCACACCATCTGGTCCATGGTTGTAGCAACTTAAGCCTAGCCCAGAAACACTCTTTTTAATCTAAGAATCAGTGCAAATCCTCATCCTTTATTGGTGCAAACCTCATAAACACAGCCCAACCTAGAAACCCACATAAGATCCAGCAGCAGGATGGCTACAATAAACATTAATCCTGTAACAGCAGCCATCAAAAATAAATTCAACCCACATCTGAACAATGTATTTTTCTTTCCTCATGAGTGCTGTTATAACCTCCCATTTTGTACTCGGTCTCATACTGAAGATAGGAAAGTTTGGAATGGGGGGCTTTCAGCCTCAGGAAAAAGGAAAAAACCCATGAAGTGTTTATTTCTTATTTCAGTGACACCTTTGAAAGTGGAATCAGGAACAGTGAGTAAAATATAGTTGAAACTCAAGTCAGACAAGCATTGTTTAAAAAAAAACAACTAAAAAAACCTATTCTGATTTTTTTAAAAGTATAATGTGCTTTAAAATACTGGAGCTCAATATGAAAAATTGTGTAAAAATGTAACTTTTTCAAATTCTTGAAAGAGAAAAGCTTAGTCAGAACCATTCTCCTTTTTGCCTAGATTTACCTGACACAATGTAAGTCCTTCTGTTAATGCCCGCTTAATTGACACACATTGTCAAAGTGAATGTTAACTAAAGAGATCATTTAAAATACCTCTGAGAATCCTGGAGAAAGTAGAGCTGTCCAGGAGCAAAAATTACGCCAGTGGTAAAAAACCCTAATTCACACTGTGAAGGGATGTTAAAACTATCACGATTAGTGAGTAGTCAGAATCTGTCATTTCAATCATTCAGTTGCGTTTAGTCAGGTCATGCAGTTACTACTGAGACTTCTATCCAGCTCACAAGGTAACTCAAACTTCCAGTTACCGAACTCTTCCAGAAGAAAAATAATGGATTAACATCAAGACCTCACATAAAGCCGTTATATTCAGACAACTTAAAAGCTTGGGTTCTGTTCCATAAACTACATGCACTGACCTTTTTAGTTATATTCCTCCTCTTTTTATCATCACCTACTGAACAAAATTACACCAATTATGAAAATTAATAAATAACCCCTACTAACAGCACTCTTTTGCTTTCCAAAATATCCCAAAATACATATCCATTCTTGTAGATGCCAAGGTCATTTCCACAGGGTCTCCTAATAACTCTGCCTTTTTTGTACAGTGGAGACTCATTGATTATGCTGTAAGTTCAGGGCAGTATTTTACATTCAAGGCTGAGAGGTTAAAATAGGTTGTATGTGAAATGGGTGCTGTGGGCCTCATGCAAGTAGCATGTTCTCACCTTAAATATCTCGGGCTTTGAAAAGTTCAAAGTTCTGACATAGACACAGCTTCACAACCACAGTCTGAGGGGAAAGTACTGAAGATGAAAAGCAACTTCCTATTTCTATGGCTACTCAATCCGTCAGTTAAAGCATAAATTAAATGAGTTTGTACAGGTTATCAATAAGTTACCATCTTCAAGTTGCTTCAAGTTTATCAAGCAATCCAGTGCTCTGGAAAAACTCAAATTATTTAAGAACAGTCATAAATAATTCTTGGTTATTCGGGTAGTGTGTGAGGTGTTGTTAGGGGGTTTTTTGCTTCTGCAGATGAAACATTACATTTGGGATTAGGATCTGCTCATAGCAACAGTTCCCGCAAATACAGAAAGGAGTTGTCTCATCCCAAGAGTTCCATCCCCACACATCGGGTGGAAAATTTGGAAAAGAAATCTCTTGAACCTGAATAATCAGTGCACTGGGTGGAGCACTTACTTTGCAGCACTGAATATTCACCTCTGGAATGGAGTTCAAATTCAAGTCAAACTGATGTAAGAGAAAATTTGTTGAACAGAGCATTAATAATGAAACTCTTAGTCAGAATCACCTTCACGAAGATAAGGCTGAGGCACTTTTGTTTTTTTTTAATTAGGTGTTGAACCCTATGGTCAGGGTATTCTAGAGCTGTAGTCTGAAAGAGAAATCCTTAATATTTTGTTTGGTTTTTCAAGACTGTAACTGCTAAATTAGATGCTAAGTTGGTTGAAACTTTAGGTCTTTGTTTAGATCTCTGAAGGATTTATCCACTGCAAGTTCAGCTTCACAGAGAAAAGAACCAAGCCAAGAGGACTAAGAATAAATATTTGAACTAAATCCCCATAAGACTAAGTTTTGCGGCACAGAAAAAAACAGCCGTATCACATCTTTTTCTGCTCCTAATAATCCGCTCTGTCCATAGAAACCTGTTCTGTCTGAGCATGACAGCGGACTTAACAAATTCAGAAAGTTGGGGAAGTGCCACTGAGTGCTACTTTACTGTATTTTGCCCCACTTGCTGGATCCAAACAATATCAGCAATACAATGTGTTGAGAAAGGCTTTCAGTGTATGTTTGATGTTGCCAGAAAAAAAGAAGTTCTAGAAAATCTGCTAAATTCCCAGCTGGATCTACAGAACCACAGGTGTTCAATAGGTAGTTGCCCTGTTGGACGTTAACTTGTGATTAAATACGCTTTTGACATTCATGAATGACATTCATTCAACAGCTCCACAGTTGTAAAACGTTTGTTTTACTTCTGCTAGTAACAATAATGCAAGAGTTACATCACGAAACTGCTTCAGAGTACGTTGGACGGCAGACATTGTACTGTCGATGGCGGTGCAGCCACAGGTAACCAGCCATCTACCAAGATGTCTAGAAGCCTCACCCCAACAGAACAGTTTCTATCGCTACAGAAACACACATTAAGACAGATGACAGACAAACATGCAGCGTTTAGCCTCTCATTACAGCCTTGAATATAGCTTCAGGCCAGCACATTGACACCTATCAGACAATACAAAAGGAGCCAGTGACTTCAGTGTAACAGGCAACAGGTACGTATTTCCAAACCCAGTCACAGTGGGTATTAAATGAGACACCTTAACGACCACAGTTAATAGATCATAAAGCAGTTTCATCAACTCTACACTGTCCTCTCAGTGAAATTTGTTGTTCCTCTTCTCAAATTTAAAGGTAAAAAAGCTCTGGGAAAACAAAACGAAACCAAACCAAACCCAGTAGTACTACCAGAAAGGGCTCTTAGCATCACTGTTCATGTTTCGGTTACAGGACGCAGAAATTAAGTACTTCAGTATTAACAATTTGTATATAGGGGAACGTTGTAGGAAAAAGCAGACCAAAAAACTCAGTTTCCCTCTGTTTCCCTCAGTTTTCCTGTCTGTTGTAAAGACGCCCATTAAAATAATTAACTAGAAGCACTAAAAGCACTTCATCCACCCCATGAAGACTTCTGTTTTCATTTGAGGCAGAAAAGACTGGAAATGAAGATTTTTTTGACAGAACTTTGTCAAAAGCTCTGTTTTTGACAGCACAAGGCAAAGTGGTGCTGCAGGTCTGATACGAAGTGAACAAATGCTCCTCGGCTGAGTTGCCAGGAGCCTGCCTTCCCTTTGATTTATGTTAAGGCTGGCTGTAAGAAGTGTTTATCTTACTGATGGATTTTGTATGAGAGGGAACAATGCAAACTTGGGAAGAAAATGCTTCCAATTTCACGATATATATTTTGGAAATATTTTACAAATATATACATTTTCCTAGGAACAGAAAGCTTCTGCCCTTTTTTATCCTGTAATCACCCTCATGGAGCCTGATTGAAAAGGCAGAGTTTCCATCAATAAGCCTCAGGCTTATTCTGCCAGCAAAGCTCTACATTTGACATTCGTTATTCTGACATTTTATTACTATTTATTACTATTTATTACTGTGCTCTGATGTAATCAAATGGCATCGCAGAGTCTGAAAACTTCAGTTCAGAGGAGAATTTGGATAGGACACTTTTTGCTAGATGCACCATCTCGTATTTCTATTAGTGTGAGAGGCATTACGGTTCCCAGCAATGACATGAAAAATGTTTTTAAGCTATCAATTTTCGATGAAGCAGCAGTAATGAAGAAAATGATGAAAAGGAAAGTCTTCTATATTCTTTCATTACACATTCCATTTCTGCTTAGGAGGACAATGAGGAATTCAAGAGAATTCTCAGAAGCTGCAGAAACAGGTAGGGTTTTCAAAAATGTTCTGCTTTCCACATTTGTTTTCTAAAATTGCTACTGATAAAATAAGTTTCCTTGACAGTGGAGTTACGCTGTAAATGTCAAAGCTTTCATGCTCAACAAAAGGGGGAAGAGGAGAAAAGGTTTATTTATGTGCTTATACAGTGCCTAACAGAAAAGGGTTCGGGCCCATCATAACAGACCCCTGTCTCCTGTGTTCTGATTGTAAAAACATGGTATGAATACCAAGATCTTACACACTTGAAGTGCTACTTTTCTTTGATGAGTAATCTTTGAAGAGAACTACAAACACTCTCGAGTCTGGTGGATTGAATCACTCCGCTCACTGCTGTGTTTTAATGCTGCCCTCCCAAGCATCTGCTATTAAGGAACTTCAGAGAAAGGTGCTGCATTAGACAGACCTTTGGTCTGACAATTACAGCACTTTGTAGAGTCATACTAGGATATCTTAAGATCTGTATTAATGTGGAGTAAATGTTATTACCTACAACACGTAAACCTTATGGACCCTCCATAACCTGAATATGTAGGGTATAGATAACCGTGTTATTTTTCTTAGTTTTAGTTGAAATACACTTTTTTAAAACAGTGCCTGTCAGAACATTATAAGAATTACAGTGTCTTCCAAAAGTGTTATTTTCCCCTTATATATACTGTGTAAAATACTGTCAAATACTGTGTAATTATTTAAATTGCTAAGTACATGTAACCACAGAGAACAGTCAGTTTGACAGCTCGTGAAATTACCTTCAGGAACAGAGTTCAACTATTTGAAGCTCTGTAAATTATATGGCCTGAATCTACTTGCCTTTTCTGGTCAATTCTTACTCTCAATGAATCTACGGATACAGTACGAAAATGCTTCAGTTTATGAAGTCACAGATTAAAACAAATTCCTCTCTATGGAAAACAACTTGCTTTATGGTCCTACAACGATATCTCTGAATGCACTGTGGAAACAGACTGGGAAAAGCTTGAGATTCATGGGAACTGCTGTCACCTCAACCAAAACAGGATAAAGTCCTACAGAAATTTGCTTGTGCTGATCAACATAAATACAAAGAGTAATTACAATGAACTAAGATATTACAAAGGGCTTTTTTTATGCCTGTAAAACTTTATCCTGAACTAAGCTTGTTCCAAGACCTTCCATCTTGCTGACTCAACCTTTCCGGATGTTACTGCCTTCTCAGTTGCATTGATTCAACAGTTTGTCCAGCTGCACCCTAAGCTGAATAGGCAAATGGGCTGGTTTAAAAAAACAAATAATAATAATTCAAAAACCCCAAACCCACTCAAGCAAATGTTTTTTAGAAAATGTTTTTAGAAGGATTTTTTTTAAGCTCATTTAAGGCTCACTTCACTGATTAGTTTCAGAACATTTTCATGCTAACACTCAAGTTCGCAGAACTGAGGGGGACACGAACTCCATCTCAGAGTGGGGAATAAACTGATCGGGAAGAAGTGCTACAGTGTTATAAGATTATCTTTTAAACTGAGTTTGCCTCAAAAAAACAGTGAAGTGCACCATAGCTAAACTCTGTGACACCGTATTTTTTATATTTGTTAAGTATGTGCTGGAAAATGCAAACATACGACTGAGAACAGACTTTGTCACATTTAAAACATATCAGTGAAGATTTCCAATGTCAATTATAACCATTAATAATTGACAAAACCATATCTTAAAATAGTATTCTTTCCTTCACTTAAATCATTTCAATAATTCTGTTACTAGTCACATTTCACTAAAATTGCAGTGAAGACTCCACATCATTTAGGACTATTTCAAAATAAAAACAGTGAGGCAAGAAGCTGGACTTACAGGAATTTTGTCCAGAAAATATGACCAGCTGTGATTAGTTGTTTTTAATATATGAAATTTCTACAACTCCCTCCCAACAAAGCAAAATATTATATGAACAAATAACAAATTTCATTGGTACAATGATAATCCCTGCCAAGAAACCTTAGTACCTAGGATTGAGACACAACGGGTGAATTAAAAAAGACACCTAACAAAGCAATGAGAGATTTAAACTCCAAATACGACATCTGTATATATATATTTCACAGCAGAACAGTCTGCATTTCAAAATGGACAGAAGCAGTGGTAAGAGTTCCAAACAAACAAACAAAAAAAAAAATCAGTTAGAGGCTTATTACACAATGAACACAACACTAAACTGCTCCAAGCTGAAACATCAGTATTTATGGGGTTTGGAGTATTTAAAATTTCCTTTGAAACTCAAACATCACACAAACGGGGTGGAGAGGAAATTAAAAAAAAATGGGTTTTGACTCCCAGCAAAACTAAAATCTTCAGAGCATAGTCCTCACCATATTTTCATAAACAACAGATTTTAGTGCAGCCAGTGAATTACAAGAGAGTTTCCCAAGTAAGGCAAAATGTCTTGCTAGTGATTTACGACAATGGTAGGAAGCGCACTCAAAGCTGGGGCTGCTCCCAGAGTTTTTGCAAGTGTAGCACAGTAAAGACTCTTTGATACAGTTTGGTTATATGGGTGAGCATATGATAAACACAGCAGGCTCTGGCTCAGGGAAAAGAGAACGAAGCATTGCTTTAATCAAACCAAAGTTATTTTAAACCTTTACACAGCTTTATTAAATACTTACCATATGCAAAATTACCTAGAGAAGTGGCTAACATTTCTCTCAATGATTTTTAAATGCCATCTGTTTCTTCCAGGGATTCATCTCTTACGTTATCATTTTCTTCCTGTTTTTAATTTTTCACACTCTCCATGCCAAATGTAATGAGCTTAGCTCACCTCTGACTAAAACCTCCATATAATCACACTCAGCTTCTCTTGTTTTCGCACATCATGAAAGAAACCAATCCTATGGATAAAGCTGGAAGTTTTGAAAGACACCGTTCATCTCCTATCTTGTTGGATTGCTACTTGCACTGGAGATCTTGCTAACCG
>NW_010395020.1:38282-41430 GCF_000710305.1 Buceros rhinoceros silvestris
CTGACCCCAAGATCACTACAGCTGACATTGCTCAGGATCAGAGACCCAGTGACTGCACAGGGACTGAAACGTAGCTGTTATGATTAAAACCAAACATCCAAATATGAAAAGATCCTCTAGCAGAACTAACTGCGAAGGACCCTGCAGCAAACATATAATTTGTAAGACATTTAGAAATGTCCCCTTGTAAATCTGGTATTAAACAGAACGCTTGTTTAGTTTTTGGTTGATATTACGGATTCCTCCCCTGAGATTCAAAGTGGTATCACTTACCAGCCAAAAGATGCATCAGAACTGTTGTAATGAAATTAACCTTCTCCAAGACAGACATTTTCAACTGAAAGAGCCAGTCCACGGGTCTCCTTCAGGAAAAAAGAAACCGTAATAACATTTAACTAATTTAATTGTGATATCAAGTTGTGTTTTATAACGTAGTAATGCAGAAGAAATCTAATCTTGGATCTAAGAGAAGATCTATTACTTGACAGATCATACAGGATTTTGAAATAAAATCACAGAAATATGACATAATTCTTTCGAATGGATGTTCCCAACATGAAGTAATTAAGTGCAGATTGCACAGTCAACAAAAAACCCAATAAATTATGTGAATGAAATTGTTGTCTTGAAGCAGTCCTCTGCTGGCACATTGATTGTTCTAAATCCAAAGTGAAGTTTCAAAAGCAATTACAGTAGTCAGTTCTTTATTTTCCTGTCTCGCATTAATTCAAAGCAACGTGCTGAAAGTAAATCAGTTGCATTGCAATTTCTTAGTGCTATTGACAGTGGACAAAAGACAACACATGCTCCCCATCATAAATAGTCAAATTGTGAACTCTTTTGCCATAGTGCAGAGTAAAACTTTGAAGGCTTTTATCTCACAAAAGATATTTTAACAAAACACTGATTTACCAGTGGGAACTGGATGGACAGATACCAGAAGATACACAGCAAAACAGTTACCAGCAAGCTGCTATTTCATTTCTCAAGCATTGTTCAGTGGGTTCCGTGTAAAAGTACATCTAGGAGCTGACTAAGTGTAGGGAGCACAGAACACTGCGGTTCCCCTCCACGAGCACTGTGCGGTGACATGCACTCACGCCTGGCACAAAGACTGGCATGCACTAACACGATTGCACAGCCCCCTGGACCAAAAACTTCAGAACAAGCATTAGGCAGCAAACTACATCAGATTTTGTGTCGCTATGAAACACTGAATTCGAGAGATAGCCCAACTTCATGCGTGAGTCTTGGTCTTGGAAGACCACCATGTGAGGTAAAGTAAAAGCAAGGAAGCTCGGTCCAACGCTTGGTTTCTGGCACCCATTATTTGCCAACAGAGTCAAAATGATGCCTTATAAGTTTCAAAACTGCTGCTTTGGCAGACTAGAATAAAAATGAAAAAGGGAAAGGCAAAAAACCAGTCAGATGTTTTCCAATTCTTCTTAAATTCTTCTGTAATTATTCCCTTCTTTCTGAGACAAACGATTTGGTTCTGATTTTAATTAAGAGTTTCTCTTTTTCAGCTGAGCACTTAAGTCCAGGAGGGATGGTTTTGGGATGCGAGACTTGGAGGTTAACAGGGCTTCCTTACCACAAAAAGACCTCAGCGAGGGACTGGCCTCATTTTGTGTGTGGATCTACATGGAGAAGCAATTGAGACTTGGGCCATATATACTACTTCAACCCATATTTGTAGTTGTACAGGCAGAGGAAAAATAGTGCTACTACCAGGAGAAGGAACTGCAAAGTGTTTCATACTTGCTTAATAGAATCCTATTTACAAAGATCGTTTCCCTGAAAATAAACAACAGAAAACAGAAGACTTATTACTCAATGTTCACACCATCTTTTCAGCCTGTGAACTACCTGAAAAGCTGTCAGCATTTCCACAAAATCAGAGCGCACTGTCTCCATCCTATTTTCTTTGAATATGCCCTTGGTTTTTCCAGCAACAAACACGTATGTCTCCAGCAATTCATTCTGAGCCATTTGCTGCAACTTTGTCCGTAACTTTGGCAGACTTCCAGGGCTATCTATTCAGCAAGTTTCAAAGCAACCCAGAAGCAGCAGACAACTTGAAAAGTTCTCAGCCTCTCCTTGGGCTTGCACATTGGCCTCAAACAGTTACACAAATGTAAACACAACAGCAATTTTTTTCAGTGTGATTCTAGAGCACGCTTTCCATTTTAAATATGGTTTGTTAGGCATCGGCTGCTCTGCAGCATGAGCCATCACACAGCAAGGGTGAACCACACGGAAATTCACTTCAAAACTGCACCCCCGATCTAAAGGAAAGACCTAGCGAAGAGGCAGTGTCTTTATCTTATTACGGAGTTTTCCTGTTAAGAGTTGAGACTATACCTGGATTTTTACTTCAATATTCAGCAAAAGTGAAAATGACAAAAGATACGGGCGGCCATTCAGTCCACAGACGAGGGAAACAGCGAGTTTGAACCCTTCTCTGGGGACAGCCCTTCAGAGAAATCTCCAAGATTGCCACATGCCTGAGCTAGGACATCCCCTCTGCATCAAGGGAGCACAGCATGGTAGCAACTAGTGAAAGAAAGATGTGATTTAAAAATAGGGATATAGGCAGAGAGAGTTAAAATCCGACCTTCCCACAACAAACTTCTGCCTTACTTTACTTGAAGTACAACATCTCCTCTTTCCTGAGCGCAATGTTACATTTCTAGGCACCTGTCAAACTACTGTCAACTGATCAAAACACTGAGATTCTATTTTTACAATATATAACAAATGAAATAATGATCTGTTTTTATGGTGCAGACCAAAACAAGAAGTTGAATAGCAGCAAAGGACACATCTTTTGATATTTCAAAGACCTGGTGATATTTTCTCCAAGTTTTTTGGGTGTTCTGTCTTACTAATTGTTAGCAATGAAACTGCAAATGCATACTTTACGTTTAGCAAGACTTAGGTACATTTTACATCATTAAGATCCCATAGCTCATACTCTATTCTTAGACTTTGAGTGAGAATAAATTGGTAACAAACTTTTTTGCTTAAAAATACAACTTAAATAGACCTTTAAGCCATTTACAATACTTAACTATGTTAAGATTACACACTTCAAATTCTTTTTAATTCTGCTGAAGTGACGCTGTATTTACTCTGACCAGGATAA
>NW_010395020.1:41533-56983 GCF_000710305.1 Buceros rhinoceros silvestris
GCAGGAAGTAAAACAATCTGCCACCTAAAGTAACATGCATTATTGTAAAGTTAAGATCCCCCAAACACATATGGTCTGATCCTATTATCACCTCCAACTGCACTGCGTTTTCATGTCTTGGGAAAGTTTCCTGTTTCTGTCAGCGTACATCTACATTTTTTTTTTCTGCAGTGCAACTCCTTTGTATTGCTTCTCTTCTGCACCATGAAATTACTATCCTATTTCCTGGCTATTTAAAACCAAGGAGCTTCTGTGTAATCTTAAGGAATAGATCAATCAACCAATCTATTTTCAAATTAAGCACATTCATCTCCTTTTCTAACAACCATCTGAGTGTTAGCTCATTTCACAGTTAATAGATGAAAGTCTGGTAAGTGAAAAGTTGTGCCCTGTCTGAAAGGGGTTCTTGGATTCTTTTGACTGTGTTCACAGCTTCCTCAGAGGCTTTGATTCATGCATCTCACTAGTTAAATTTGATCCAAAAATCTCAATTCCCTAAAGGCTGTAGCCACTGCTGCAGGACTGAGCGATACAAACAAGGTTTCTTGAACAGAGCAACGTCAGGACTTCTGACACTGAACTTGCCTTCAGGCACAAGTACTCATATTTAACTAACAGATGCCCGATTGCCCAACCACCCTTTTTCTGCAAGAACAAACGCGGATTCATATTCCTTTTTGCAGGTGCTGGACTGTAAGTTTCAGCCAAGCGAAAATTCAGCTTTTATTCTTTAACACAAAACAAGGTTCTTCTGACATTCTTGTGCCTGTCATAAACAAAAAGCAAAGTCCCTGTCATCAAAACCAGTTAATGTCTCTTGATGCTTGTCATAAAAATATATGTTGCATTACCAGCGTGTCGTTTAAGTATTATGTAATTAAACTTCCTAGTGGCTTGGAAAACTCCTTATTTCATTAAAACTTCAGCTTCTATTCTAAAAATTAACCCAACAACATTGAAGTTGTTTGGTTTCCTGTTCTAAATTATTGTTTTTCCATTAAAAACAGAATCTAATTGCAGTGTATTTTTAATCTTCAAGCAAAAGATCAGCACTGCAAATATTTCAGATGTAAAAGCTAACCAGAATAATCCAGTTTTAATCCCATTGCTTAAATCCCACCCATTTTAAAACTTTTTTTTTTTTAGGCTTTTAAAAAGTTTGTGTAGAAACTGTCTTTTCTTATTAAATGAGGGAAAGTCATCTTTTTTTCAGAATAATAGTTCATAATAGCTGAGTTCCTGGAACTCAAGAGACACTTCTAAAACTGCTGTCCAAGCTTTCACCCCTTTACTCCAAGCTTTACAGAAAATGAAAGAGAAATGCTTGAAGAAACACGCACAGGGACACACACATGCACAACGATCTTCAGCTGAACTTGTTAAGGAAAATTCTAAGGAAATAGTTAAAAACAATAACAAATATGATGACAACAACATACAGCACATTTTTTTCTTTTTTTTTTTTTTTAAATGAAAACTGAAATAGGGTCTTGATTCTTTGGCCCTGCTACAAATGACACTCCCCTTCTCAGTTTATGCAGTGAGCGAGTGGACGTTATGAAAGCTTCGCCCATGTCAGGCTGCAGGACTGAGGTCAGACCATTATTCTGAAATCCACAGATTTTCGCTTAAGACACGTTGCAAACAATGAGAACATGCAAGTTACTCCCTTCACACAGCAAAGCTAATAACACAAAGGTGAGTAGTTTGTGACCTTCAGCAGTTTCTTTAAAAACACCAGAGATCTCTGTGAATCACAGTCACGAGGAGATTGTTTTAAGTACCACTTCTGGCACATGCAGCCTCTCAACTAACAATAGTTCTAGTTTTGGCTTTTCTTACTCCTGAGTCTCTCAGAGCTACGCTGCATTAAGCAGTCCAACCAGAAGAATGACACTGAACTGTAAAAGAAGCGTTTCATGTGTGTGTCTGTGATGGAAAACAAGGCTTGTCTGGACTCCACGGCCAATACAAAATACTGGCAAAATAGCTTGAAGTTTTCTTAGCTGTAAGGCAGCATGCTAAAGAAAAAAAAAACCATAAGAGCTTAACAAAGAAGCTCCACGTCTTCTCACATAACATCGCTTTGGTGAGTATTGCTAATCTGCTTTCTTGAAATGCGGGAAAGAAGTCTCTTTTCTGTTTGCCCCAAGTAAAC
This sequence comes from Buceros rhinoceros silvestris, assembly GCF_000710305.1. NCBI lineage: Eukaryota > Metazoa > Chordata > Aves > Bucerotiformes > Bucerotidae > Buceros > Buceros rhinoceros. Next base: position 43,692 of record NW_010395020.1, read on the forward strand.
TACAGTAACTAAATAAAATCAGTCATCTTACTCACCACACACATCCATCAAAGCAAGAACTGAATGTAATTTAATCCCATGCCAGATTAGCAGAAAAATAACCACAGATGTTCTTAGGACACATGATACAATACACGATACGTCTGGATACCTGTCCCGTATCAGAGATATTTGAAAGCATTCTGGAACAGAAATGAGCACAGTACGAGACAACTCCCGAGGCTTCACCAAAGAAGCTGCATTAAGTCACAGCAGTTGTGGATTTGTTCTCTTAAAGAATCCACAGACCCACCATGGAGTATTGCTCAAGCCATGCAGCATTTCCTAGACTTTCTTTTCTTTTCATAACAATTTATTAGGAAAATTGCCCGAGCTGCTTCAGCTATAGATTCAAACTGAGTAAAGACAAAAAAACAAACCCACAAATAAACAGTCTAATCTTGATTTTAAAACTTCTATAGCTTGTGCCTCTAAAAACACAGTCAATGATTAATTTTTTTTTTACCTTCAGCTTTCCTAGATAACAAATTCCATGGTAAAAATTATCCTGTTGCTATACTACAATACAAATACAGTTGGAAAGCTATCTCTGGAAATACAGACATCGTGGTTAAGAGTGAAGAAAAGCTCTGCAGAAGTAGGAAAAACCTGACTACAGAAGTGGTAATTTGTTAAATCTGATCAATTTAAAAAACAATTTTGTCCTTTCCATACACTGTGCAGTCACCAGTGGAAAATCCACTGTGAGGTTATAAGGCAGTAAATCAAATAAAATAGGAAATGTCTCCTCAAGCCCTCAACAAATAGGGTACAGCTGCAATAACAGCATTGTGGAATGAAAGGTTTGGTATATTCATTTTACAAACACCTTAAATCATTAACAGTCTTCATTTGGATTGTGTTTTACTGTGCAATAATAAAGTATGTTCAGCTTGACAGCTCCCAAGTTTAAGCTGAGAATTATTTGGTATATTTTAGCATTGTTTACATTTAATTTTAGACTAGCTTGGAGTGGTTGTGTGACCCTAGTCCCAGGTCAAATAACAGACCTTTTACCATATTATGTGATTTAAAGTAAAGAACCATCTGAGCTAAAATAAGGAAGCTGAAAAGGAAAGAGGAAGCAAGTTCAGGCTCCCTCCAACACGACTGATTGCAATAAATCAGCTGAAGAGAAGAGTGAAAAAAAATTCTCCATAAGATATAGGCAGGATGTTTGTCCAGTTTCACAAAATAATGCCCAGTTACTGCATTAGCAGTTATACCCTTGTGCAAGTTAATTCCTACTTTTAATGGGTTTATACTTAGAAAAAAGAGCAGATGGTTGTATCTTTTCCATCAGTGTGTGCAACTAAAGATCAAAGACCAAGTGACATGCTTTTGTCATTTGAAACTTATCCCAGGAATCATCAGTGCTCAGCTGCCACACAAGGAGAACAAAGTCCCATCCCAAAGCCAATCTAAGATTTCCTAGTGACTTAACTGGGGAAAGAATGAACATTCAGTTTCACAGAGATTTCACCCGGAATGGGGAATAGACAAATGACAAACACTGGAGAGGAGAAAGGAGAGAGAGACTATCCTGTTGTATCCTTTACCTAAAAAAAAGAGAAGGGCTGCCAGTATGCTACTTGGGAGAGATTGTCATTTCTCTTTTTTTAACCTTAAAGTTTATTTGGAATTTGCAACTGAAAAATTCTCTGTGCCAGAGAAGTTTCTTTTCACTTAGTATGACCCAAGCCATAAATCTACAATCTAGACTGATTTCAAACCCTCTATTCCCACTTCTCTAAAAAGCAAGGCAACTTTTCAGCACAACATACAATTCATGACTGAACTAGGTAATCAATTCTTTGCTGAAACAACCTGATAAGAACCAGGCTGCCTGCCCTGAAGCATGTGAATTTACACTCTAATGACCACTTCACTCTACATCTATGACTCTAGCAATATTAGGTGTATTCCTTTTATTGCTAATGACACATCTGGTATGAGACAATATGGACAAAAACATACCAAAAGCTGAAACTTCAGAAATTACTGAATCAAAAAAAAAATAGAGGGGTAAATAAAATATACTGACAGACACGCATTGCTTCAAAGTACAATTTACGTTTTTACTACAGGTCTCTAAAGAATTCAAAATGTTCTGAAATGCAGGAATTTTATGTAAGTTACTGTCTAGGAAGCAGCTGCCTGATGGATAATGAGGTGGTTGGAGAACTTGTGCCCTGAAGAAAAGCTGAACTCCCAAAGTTGGAATAGGTAATTTCTGAATATTATTTTACAATTTACTGTGGCTACCTAGATTTTTGGTGAGAAGAGGACTGTTAGTTCTGTATTTATGTGTGACATCATTCATGTGAACAACTACTATACCACTCGATTCCATTAATTCCACGGAGATCTAAATTGCAATTGAAACTAAACATTCAAGAGTTTCACGAATAAACTTTCACAAATGGTTTCAGTAAGAAATGATAGTGTGAAATTCACTCAAAATTCACTCAAAGAGTTCAAACTCTAAACAGAAGGTTTTTTCCCCCAACGTACAATCCTAGGCTTTTTAGATGTTTACAATCTAGCTGTGGTTTTTCTGTTAACGAGAAGTTATTCATGTGCTGGCAAACCATGGTATTTAAGCAGTCAGGCTTCCAAATCGAACTATATGTCAAAATCCATCTGTTTTTATCAGCACCCATTAAAATAACATTTATTTATATCATCTAGTAGTGGCTTAACATACTGAAATAAATTAATGTCAAATCAGAGCCAAACTCTGCTGGAAAGATTCCAAACACACTGTTTGGACATACAGAGAAAGAGCCCCCTTTGTGTTGTGTGCTGGGGAAATCCGTTACCAAAAGAGGACTTCTGCAACACTGGCCTGACCTACAACTTATTTAAATCAGTCAAAATCTTTTTATTATCGTCTTGGGCTTTGGATTAGCCCTCTATGTACTTTCTTTGTCAAACGCTCCAATTTCTCCCTCTCTTACCAAACGTCTGGTAGTTACTCAAGGAAATTATACTCAATGTCAAGAAATACTCTGCTTTAATATTTTCCAGGTAGCCAATATGAAAGAATCACCAATTCTGAGCAAGGCTGCCTTCTTATAAAAAAGAGCTCACTAGCATGATTTTTAACTGTGTAACAAATAACTTACAAGTTCGAGAAATACGATATTCACCTAGGGAAGACTCTAGTACTCTAATTTGTATTATATTAGTTAATGTTTTACTACAGTTTTTCATCTTTTCCTTTGACAATTACCACAGTGCAATCTTGATGCTGGCTCCGACATCCATAACAACTGCACTACTGAAGGCTAAGATTCTTCAAATTCCGTTTAACCAGGCTCTGAACTTGCCATGATACCAGCAACTTTCCCCCCAGATCTTTAATTAGGTTTTCTGGAAGCAGTTTTTGGACGCAGATTTGTGCCGCTTGCAGATTTAGTTTTTATCCAATTCAAATACGAACCAAGAGCAGAAATGCAGACTGACAACAAAGGTGAAAAAAGATCATTTCCCGTGACTGATCACACATCAAAATACACCATTGATTTAAATTGGTACAATCTATCCATCTGCAGTAGTTAAGCCAATATTATTGATCATAGCATGAAAGATCAAAGTCAAAGCTCTGCATTTAGCAAGATACAGAGGGCGACTATATGGAGATACATCAGGTCGCTGAGTACTGTCTCATGGAAACAATCAACATATCCCTAGTCACAAAGTTTTCATGGTCCATCTTAAAAGCAAGTTGGAAGTTTTTCTCTCCGCTGTTCACATGATGTTTGGAAAACTTCTCATTTTAAAGCCTAAATTTATTCGTGACTAATACATTTATTTGACTTTGCACCAACATGTAACATAGCTTAGATAATACTACTCTCGATAGCTATGTGAAGAGAGAAAGATACGTAGAGCAACAAGTTTAAGCCTTATTGATCTCCCTTTGTAATCTGAAAAAGAGCAGACACATAAAACTGAACCACTAGATCAATTTGTCAAGCCCACTTAAAGATTAGTAATGCTATCACATGGTTAGAAGACACGATCATCAAAGAAGAAAAAACCTAAGTAGCAACCTAAAGGATAAGAAACCAAAATCTGCAGGAGCAAAATGCAACTAGTTGAGGAAGAGCTTCCTCTAATAAATACAGAGGACTAATTTCTCTGATGCCAGAAGCAGTTCCAGTCCCCGGAACATTTTTACCAACCAAATATACTGCCCAGATGTTTTACATAAGGGAAATTCAAAGACTCTTGTTTGCAGAAACAGGACCATCAAGCCTTAATTTACTGAGCTCAGTAACACACAGTGAACTAATACTCCAGGCTACCAGTCAGACAATTTTGGATCAGTGACTGAGACGGCCAAGGTGTTTCTGTGTTAGATATATTCTACATGCTGCTTAAAGGGAACATTCAGAATACAACCAAAATTCATTTGAATTCTTAAAACTAATTGAAATAATTTTCTGCAAGCACTACACATTAAATAGTCATGAATCTTTGGCTTGATGTAATCCCAGAAAGCCTGGTCTAAGGTCTCTGCAATTCAGTGCTCTTCATCTTAAAAGCTTCTGTACACATAAGGAAAGAATATATACCCACGTAGAGTAATTTGATAGCACTCTGGAGAAATTTCTCAAAAGCTGTTTTAATTTTTATGGTAAATATCTGTCTACATTTTTCTCCTGCCCTGAAGGTATGATATCATTGCGTATTTGATTCTACAGGGCATCCACGAGCAAACAAAAATCTAATAAGGAGGTTTAAAAGTTAGTATTAAGCTCTGTGGCATTTCCCAAGAAACAGTCTTTTTTGCCTCCTCTGCTGGGGATGTCAGCACAACGGTTTGCAGTTAGGCTGCAAAATTAGCTTAAAGCTTTACTAGAGAAACCACTGTCTGCTCTGAGCAATGGGAGGGGAAATCTCCTTTGGAGCCTGTCTGTCCTGTAAGGAATCCTGCTGGACATCAAGCCTGCCCTTGAACACAGTGCTAAACTGAGAAATATCCCCTCTCTTACCACTCCTCCCTCTGAAAACCAGAGAAGCAACAAGAAATCCTACCTGACAGATGAAGCACCCTTCCCAGGAATGTAACGGCTCAAGTCAAAGAGGGGTGCAGTATTGCTTTCACTGTCTTTGCAAAGGGGACTGTCACACCACTTTGGAGTCAGAACCACTCTGATCTACTATTACGCTGGGTGAATGTCACTGTCAAGCACAAACTGTGTGTGACTACTCAAGTTAGCTATTCCAACAGATCTAACAACATTTCAAAAGATCTTTTTTTCTGTCTCACGTCTGTCAGATTAAACCACGTTCCATTCATAAAAATTAATCTTTCCTCATTCCCAGACTTCACATTTTCCCTACGCCTCGCTTCCATGTTCAAACACTCCTCTTTTCAAACCTGAACACAGAGATTTCAAGTTATACTCTGTCTTCCCAGCTAGGAGCAGCAGGAGAGGATCCAATGTGTAAGCAACCAGTACTGTCCTCCAAGAGCAACTGATGCTAAACAACACGCTGTTTCCACTTCTTGCCAAAGAATGCCTGCATATTAATTCCACTACATACGTGCATTGTTATCATTCTAGAAGAAAAAAAAAAAAAGAAGGCTTAAATGCTAAAGGCCACGTATGTGCCATCTTTACATTTGGAATACATTTCAGGACATAGGCACAGCTCTGAATATTGATTTGAGTGCTTTTTTATTCTGAGGTGTGTAACCACAATTCAGAAGCTGAAAAACTCACTCCCAAACATTCTGCCACAGAAGAGCTGCAAGAATATATCGAAATATATAACAGGTCATGAAACACAAAGCAGTTAGGATTTTGACTATTCACTAAAACCACGGTTACAAAGCTCCTCAATGTTTGTATTCCTCAAGAAAAATGTCCTTTTGCTATCACTCGAGGAGCTCTCAAACTGTAGAGCTCTCTGTGCCTGGACAGAATTGCAGGGGTACAGCAGGCCTCCTGTTGGGGCACAGTCAGCTCTGCCGGCTAAAATGAAGGGCCGTGGGCCCCTTTTCCGTTTTGAAACCCATTTGTTCTCTTTTATAAAGCCACAAGAGGCAAAGATCATTGGGTTTTTTTCTGTTTTCACATGTATCTAAATAAAGTTTAGAGGAACATTCTGGTGGTTTGTTTCATGTGGGACATCAGATGAATGATAGGAACAACCGATTCTACATTATATTATTGTATCACAGTGGTATCTAGGTTACCTTACAGGTAATAGTCAAGGCTGTTTTAAGAGACTGTCTAGTGGGCAATTTAATTTACACTGCCTGGACAGGCACCTGGCTGTTAGGGCAAAGACCTGTACTGCTTCTGAGAAAAGCGAAAGATATTTCAAAGAAGTTTTGCTACAATTTTAGCTCAGCTTGTTCTTCTTGCATGAGCAAAACTAGTGAAGATATGGAAATCTTCTGATTTTGTAATACAAGTAAGTACTCACCTGACATTTATATCAGATATTTACCAGGTTTGGATTGAATTTTTCAGGACTTTTGAAAACAGCTCTTTACTGTAGAAAACAAATATAGCACTGTATCAAAAGTTACAGTTACTCCAACGGTAGGGAACCAACAGAAAGTACCAACTCCTTGCCTTAAGTGAACGGCGACAATATATAGATTTTATTACATTTTTGATTGAAGTGAACTGGGAACGTCATACACATTTCACACTTATTGAAGCCACTTGAAATTAAAATATGTTCATCTGTGATGTTTCATCTGATTTTTTGTAGTTTATAACACACCATAAAAATGCATTTTCATTTTACAATTACTTATGCACTTTGATTTTTGTCCCCTCAGTTTAAGGGATTGGTGTTATGCTCTCAAAACCCAGACATCTGTCCAAATGATACAAACAAGTTTCATTTCCTTTACATGAGGAAATTCTGCCTTTTGTTTATTTGTTTATTTTCATTATCCAAATTCCCAATCATATCACCGAGTAAGCTCTAGATTCCTAATTAATGTACTAGATAACCCCCTTTCCTCTGAGCAATTGGGAAGCAGCTTTGGGATGAATTTAATCGGTAGTTAAACCTGCGAAGCTAAATGTGAAGCTACCAATGAACTTACCATAAGGTACATGAACCGCAATTGCCTAGTGTAGTGACAATTTAGGAGAGTATCTCTTAGGTCAAATGGTAGATGTCTGTTATTTCATATCAAGAAAACTGTCAGTCATAATGTTAAAAAAACCAAATTGCAAAAAGGAAAAAATACCATACCTAAATGTTTCAAGATTTATCTCTGCTGACAATCTGTGGAAGAAGCTGTTTTCTAGCAAATCAGAGGACAAAGTCTTCACTTTTATTTGAATGGAAACACAAAATAGCAAGTTTGGACACTCTTCATGTGAGAAGTTTGTTCTATATCTTGACATCTGCAGACTGATTAATGTGAAAAAGCTGCTGCTTTTATTAACCTATATTCCTAAGGATTACTTCGTTTTGAAACAGTAGAAGAAACTGTATTTCAGTAGCAAGGTAGTAATCTAAGTATCACTATCTAATCCAAAATAGAGAGTCTGCTTTGCTATTACAAGGCAGAGTCAACAATCAAAAGACAGGAAGGTATTAAAGGTTTGGCTTAAGGCCAGGCCTATAGCAGTTTTAGGAGAGTCAAGGTACTGTTTATTGTGGAATGAGGGAGGTGGGCTGATCCACGTACCAGTCTTCTGCATCACAGCTGATCAAGAGGATATCCAGGAGGGTACCTTATCGGGACTCAATGCCGCCTAACGCCTGCTGGCCTCCTCCCTGCCTGCTCCTCCGCAGGGAGTGACCTCACTCAGTAGAGCAGTATTGCTTGTAACAGGGCAGGAAAAGGTGGAGGTGGGAGCACAAAAGCAAGCGAGAAATGGCACTAGAAAATCCCCTTCCCTACAAATTCTGAGAATTCGCCATTAGTATCTTTCCTTGCTTCTGTTTCTGCCTCTTCCTGGAACAGAAAGAAGCCAAAGTTCTTCCACCCTTGGGATAGTTATCTGTAGTTTTTAGAAAGGTGAAAGAGCTACCTTTGCTCCCTACTGCGACTTCTTCACAGAAAGGAGTAATCAAACATAATCAAATCTGAAAGTTTTTATGAAAATAAGGTAACAGGATGTGTGGCATTGATTGGAGAGCTGGAGAAAAAAAACAGGCAAAAAAAAAAATTACTGGCAAAGGAAAAACAGGAATACAAAAAGAATGAAAATAAACAGGCCAAGGGAGGTGAAAGCCAAGACGAATACAACAGAGCAGTCAGTAAAGAAGAGTGGGTAAGCGTAAATGGAAGAAGCAAACAAAAGCATATACATAGGCAGAGAAAAACAAATGGACACAGGAGTACTAAATGGAGTCCCACAGGTCTAGGGAAGAGAGAGGGGAATCCCTTCCATGCTCATTGGTAAAGCCTACTATATAAATGCAAACTAAATCATATGTGCAATCGAAACATCTAAATTTGAATACTTCACAACCAACTGATTTAATTTAGAAAAATTGTTATCTTCCCTACAAAACCGAATTAAAGGTTCTTCAGGTACTGCATTTTCCCCATACAGTTTTATCACAGACTTTTGTTTCAAGCAAAAACAAATGCTCTCTCACTGACGTGATACAATGTGATATCTCTTCAAAACTGTCACAATTAAATAGTTAAAATTATCTAGCACTGAAAAAGATAAGGCACTCTATACAAAACTGTGTCAGACAGACAGTAAGCAAACAAGGACTGAGGACTTTTAAGTTTCTTTAAATATGGCTAACTTTAGTTCTTTTACAGTATTGTTACTTACTAAAGTAAGAAGTTAATGTAATATTTTGGAGAGAGAAGTCATAATTTCAAATTTTCATTCTGTTACTATTGATGAAGGAAAAAATGCAGTCAGAGAAATAAAAAAGAACAAAGCCAAATTCAAGTCTAAATATCAACCTATTTTGTTTCCAATTCTGCTTCCAAATTAGTTTCTTAGTCCCACTAAGGGACCGAATCTGTAAATCGGGAAACCTGCCTCAGAAATCACAGAAACTAACAGCGACACCTTTTCATTTATGCTTCACTCATGAAGGCATTTGCACCAGTGAGTGACTGTTTTAATCATGGGGTGGCATTAGATTATCTGCATGCTGGATTTTACCTAACTACACCCTTCAGAGCTAACGTAACAGAACCGTCACTTCCTCCAATCACTAGGTAGGGAATAAACTTACTAATAAAAAGTAATGCCATGTCAACATTCAAAAAAATTGTTTTGTTTTGAATCTCCATCTGTTCTGCTGATGTGCCAATATGGGATCCGCTTCTCATAAAGGCAATCTGTTTTTGAGGATGTCTGCTTCCAAGTGCTCACAGTCTGACAGAGAAAAAGGAACCCTGCAGCCAGCAAACCCTGAGAATATAAAAATTAATGCCAAGAAAAATACTGCTCCCTACTGGTTCATCTAGATAAGAACAGAGAGCATTTTCCCTTCATATTTCTCAAAGTAACAAATGATTTTTCCACATATAAACCACAGTTTGAACTATAAAACAACTATCCAAAAATCAGTAGCCAGAGATGTATTCAAAACCAAGTTGATTAGATGAAGCACACAAACTGTTGTGCTTTCTAAAGGAAAATTGAGGAAAATGCCAAATATCTCCAAAGTAATTCTTCTTCATTGTTAAGCTTTATAAAGGGAAGATTAAAAGGAAAACAAGCATTATACAAATAAACAAGCTAGCTAAGATACACTAACACTGTTGAGAGTAAGGATACCTAAATTCTTTGCAACAGCTACAATGATTTTACTTATTTTTAACCTGGCAGCTTCAGCTCCATGTCACATTGCACTACCCTCCCTAATTTCAGCTGAGATTTGAAAGTGGAAACCCGGAACAGTGCCACTGCATATGAGCGCTGATTCGACTGTATTTCAAAGATATTGGATAGAAAAACAACAACTTCATGGACTTGACAGTTTGCAAAACCTAACAAGAACCGTATCTTGATTCCAGCACATCAGAACAATCTCACATAAGGGCTTGCCTACCCTGGGAAATGCAAAACAACCTGGAATATCAATCTAAAGCCTAACTGCTGTTCTCTACTGACTTCTCACCTAAAAAATCCACCTCGCAGGCTTGAAGGGTTTACTCACGTTTGCAAAGCCCTGTAGCGACAGGCGAGGGACGAAACGGCAGGTGAAAAGGTGCCCTGGAAACCGCAGACCCAACCCCAAGGAGACCTTCCAATGTGCTTTTGGCAACTGGTCTTGCCTATCCCGCATTGGCCTTTTCAGCCATCAGCGCGCTGGCAGTAAGCGTGGGGAAAGCCCTTCCCAAATCTTCATTCGCAAAGCCAAGCCGTGATGATGACTGGCTTCCCACAAGGTCACTTACTGAGAGGTAGATGGGTCCTTTCGTGGTTTAGTTTAAAGCATTTCCAAAGGCGGTAACATTCAACCACATGAAAATGCTTGTACTTCATCAAGTTAGGAAACTAGTAAGAAATGTCAGCCTTTCATTAAGAATTTCGTGCTACTCCTTTTCGTAGACTCTACATTGATTTAAATTTTGGAAAAAATCAAATTTCTGGTTTATCCAAACCAGGCTTGAGACATTTGAAATGTCTGCCTTGGAACGGCCTCTTACCTCTGGAACTCCGAAAGGCTGGATTTTTCCCTGTCTGCACAGATAGAGGGTGGATTTTTCTCCTTGTTTCTGACCTCTTTTTTGCAAACTCTCTGATCTGTAAACTCCGGACTATATTTTCACTGGGTTTACCTCTTCGCATTAAATTTACACTACCAAATAACCCTAAGCCCTAAAATTCAATTCTAAACTGTACTTTATGCTAACAGTTCAGTTACCTGGAGATACATTCTCTGTAGTAGATCAGAATTGTTCTGTAGTCGCTATTTTCAATGGTATGCAGAAGAAAGAATGTGAGCTGTGTTTTATTCTGTGCAACATGATAGCAGCTATTTCTCTTACAGTATGTTTTGGACATACACACAGGCTACCAACTGCATGACAGTTTGGCAGTGTTTTCAAGCTGCTAAGCAGAACTGGGATAAGGAACGGATGGGCATCAGATATCCGTCTGGACAAGGCAGCAGCTATAGTACATTTAAATCTTACCACAAGCCCGTCAAAATTACAGAATGGGTTTGCTGGAGAATGGCAGTAAGATTCTGCCTTCTACTCTTCTGTGAATGGAGAGCTACGTTCAAATTCTTGTTGCTCAGTTGGCTGTCAAGTTTAACATGCTGCTGTAAAATCCCATTATCAATGAAGATGTCACAGCTTATCCTGTCCCCCACCTCCCTCTGGCAACAAATCAGGTAACAAAGGCAATTAAGAGTTCCAGGATCCTGCCTTTTCCCAGCTATACACATATCTTCTTCAGCTTAAGGTAGAACAATTGCAGGAAATGGTGGAATTACAGCATCTTTTTTTTCCTAGAAGGGGACTTTGAAACTTAGAAAAGAAATGCCTATCAGTGCTTTACTTACACAGCCATGAATTGGAGGAAACTGGCTGCATCAAGCGGACTTAAGCAGACTGACATGACATAGGACTAGATTGTCATTTCCTAGAAGGGATGGGCAAACACACTCCCCGGATGCACCTTCCTCTAACATTTCCTGTGCCTTTCCCTATTAACCCACTCCCGGTATTCCACAGAAAAGTTTGGCATGTGAACTCTTAAAAGGCACCCAAATATCCTGTTCCTCCAAACACACTCAATGTAACAGCTAACAGCTCTTGCATTGAAATGCCATAAATACAGGAAGAACAGACTTTGAAGGGACAAAGATCAGGCATTCATCATGAAAATCAGCTGAACTCCTAACAAACCCACTGCCTGATGTTGCAAAAATACTGCTGAAAACCCCAGTGTGGGGCCAAACTCTTTGGAGTTAATGTAGCCCCTCTGCTTCACATATCATATGTAACTAGAAGCTCATTAAGTGATAACAATACAGGGGGGAAATGTTGTATTTTATTGAAGCCATTAGTTCCCACGGAAAATTAATTATTATGAAGATCTTAAGACACCCTTGAAATCTTAGCAAGAGAACTTTCAAATAAGGAATAGAGATTGAAGCGCAAGGCATTTCCTGGGGATTAATGACTGGCTGGTGAGAGCCAGTGGCACCTGGCTGAGCTTCAGACTCTGAATTCCAGGATCTCTAAGTCCCAGGAAAACTCTTGAACCTAGATCATTGTTGCCACTGTAATATGACAATTAAGTATGTACACACACGCATGCACCCAGATCTATGGTGTTTTAACAGGGGACTTGCTGTTTCAGTTGGTGTTCTCCAGGACACTGCTGCAGAACTAAAGCTCTGTAAATTAGCCAGCTTGAATCATCTCTCAACGTGCCATTCATCTTATAATAGATTACATATGGTATTGCCACTCGCCAGGCTACAGCACAGACATTTTGCATCTATTTCTACACTTCTTCCTGTTTTAAATGTCTGCTCAGAGAAATAAAATCTCTGGGTCAAAACTAGATTTCCTCCTTTAATCACCTTCCACCAGACATACCACTTCTGAATTTAGCCTGGAAGTTTGTGTTTTACCTCACAAATAGTAGTTTTAAACACATGTACAAATATTTTCTTCCTTTGCTTTTTAAAGTTATGCTGGTCCAGAATAAGATTTCACACTCCTTGCTTAGTAGTTTGCCTTTCCAAACTACGGAGACTGTCTTTGCTGTGCAGAACAACCTACAACACCCACAACAAGCAATCAGAGACTATTTTGGACACGTGTATACTGAACACAACTTAAGTGCACCCTGATTTACTGCCAGATGAACTCATCCAAATCCAGGAGCAATAAAGGTAACTCGTTCTTTTCAGTTGTTCCAGGCTCAGTGCTACACTGACTTGGCTTCATAAGAGAAGTTAGTGTCCAAGCAGTGCTTTGCATTACACCGTGCAGACACCTCTGCATTCAAGGTCACATGTGGACCTGAGGGACACGGTGAGACAAGGGACACAGAGCCTTTCCGTGCTGTCACTTTTAACCTCATTCGATCACCCTAAATGAAGCAGAATAAAGCAAGTCACTTCCTTAAATTTACACAGAAATGTTCTTGAATAGCAACAGATAATGAAGGTGGAAAGCAGACTTCCACCTCATCAGTAAACTTCAGGGAGTCAGCAGCAATTCTTCTCCAAAGCTCTTACAAAGCCTGGTCACACTCACTACCAAAGCAACTCCTTGCTGCAGCTTCATATGCTGTTCACAGAATCACAGAATC
>NW_010395020.1:57050-74903 GCF_000710305.1 Buceros rhinoceros silvestris
GGCAATTGACAGGTGAGCTGAGTTTAGTTATTAATGTTGGGGGCTTTTTTAAAATCACAAAGGCATGGGCAATTTTATCATGGTCTTTGATAAAGTCACTTTGCATTTCAGCAGTACTTTTTCATTCCAGTCCAGGATGCGCTCTCATACCGGAAGAGTCCAGAGGAAAACTCATTTTTATGCTCATTCTAAAGAATTTGAGGCTGAGATGCAGAGGTTAAGTCTCAGACAGGGCCACACATTAAGTTAGCAGAAGAACTGGGTACAGAGGTCACAGTCCTGATTTTCAGTCCCCTAAGCCTAAACATGCAGATCCTTGAGAACAGACACTTCCACAGGAATTCTCTTGATAGCAAGCAACTGTAAACTGCCTTTAGAATGAGATTCACAGTCTACTGGTTCCTTATTAACGTGTTAACAACAGGGAACTGAAAAATGACCACAACACGAAGACATTTTGCAAGTTTATGGTTATGATCAATGACAAAAGTGTTACTCCCACGTAGTTAATATTAAATTTGTATCAATAAGCCAGCTATTTTTTCTCTTCCTTGATTTTTCTCATCTCAATAACCACACACAAAAGGACTTTACTGGGGAACTCCTAACACTCGTATTCCTGCAGAGAGAAGAGTCATCAGCTACACATATTCTTTGATGTGGATAGCATTAGCAATGCCAGGGCACCTGCATAACATGGCCACAGTTACGTACCATTTCCCTGAAAGCAGGCAGTTTCTTTCCTCCTGTGAATTGCTTTTTATTTCCCTCTTAGCTATAGCTTCATAGCGTAATTCACATATTCAGGTGCGGCCCTGAATACGGAAAAAAACATCTGCAGACAAGATTCGTCTCCTTTCTATGCCATGAGCAATGAAGTGAAATTTTGCCTCTTTGCTCTCATGAGGAGAGCTCTGGGACTAATTCAATTGCAGCTTTTTCCTTTTTCTCCTGCCTAACACAGATCCTGTTCTAATCTGATGACTAATGCTAGGACCAGAAAAGGCACAAGTTTATCCCAGCAGGAACAAAACCTCAGGATGAAATAAAGGAGCTACTTTGTGCGGTGCTAAGTAACTAAAGATTCGAGAAAAAACCTAATCATGTTAGCATCAGTCACTTCATACGCAGTAGTACTGTTAGTATTTCTGTCCTACCATACTGTATTAGTTTCTTGTGTGTAAAAAGAATCTGAATGGAAATTCCATATGAATTTTGGGTGCCGATATGCTAGTATCTCATAAATGATTAACTACAGAAACCTTAAAATATGCCGTGCTTTGAAGAAATACCAAGAAAATAATTAGATGGGAGAAAATAAAAGAGAAAATGTGAAAAACAAAGGATTTCAGCAACAAAATTTTATGGCGTTACACCATTTGTCTCTTCTTTACAGACAAGCAATCAAATCAAACTGTTTGGGGGTATTCACATCCAGAATTGACTTATCTCAGTGGGAAATTCAAAACAGATCCAAACTAAAAAGGAATTAAGAATTGGAGACAGAGTATTATTGTTATAGAAGGATTTGTCCATCATGTAACCCTACTCACTCAGGTTTAAGAGACAGAAGTAGGACTATTTTGCTGCCAGAAACAGCAAATGCCAAACAACAAGAATAATGAGCTGCACTTTACAGAGATGGTGATGGTTGTCGCCTGTAGCATGCTGAGATACTGGATAATGCAAAACCAGATAGAGTGGCGCCTAGGCAGTCTAAGCAGTAAAGCATGGTCAGAGCTATCTTGGAAAAGAGCTGGGTGGTATTAAAACACGATTGTTTGTGCAAAGACTTAATGATGATGCAGAAATCATTACTGCCTACACATTCTGGGAATGAAGTTTTCAACACTATAGCAGTATGCTATCTGCAAGCACTAGGAACAGCATGTACAAACACTCTAGCCAAAAGAAGGCACTGAAGAGCTATTAAGAGGGCAGTTCACCCAGAAACTTCACCAGATACATGGTGAAGTGGAATTGCCACCTGGGTGGCAATTACAGGTTTCTACACGTCAACTATTATCAAGAAAATCTCTGAAATAACAATTGAAGGTAACTGTGTACACACAGACATTCCAAGAAGTTTCTGAGGCACCAGGATTTCTATTTATTTCAGGATTCATTGAGTCCTGTAAGTTTTTCCCAATTATTCAGTAAAAATAATAAAGAACAAAGCAGGTTGCTCTCTTGTGTGCATTTTACATTGCAATCACATCCTTTGCCACTCAGGAACTGCAGTTTGTTTTCATATAGCTCTTCCAAATTACTGAGTATTATACTTTTCTCGGTCAGATAAACCTCACTTCAGAGTTCGGTTACTTCAGAGTTCAGTTATTCAATTTAATCTTTACACTGGGGGAGAAAGTTAATCCATTTTATGGGGCACACAAGCAGCTGTTTAACGAAGCCACCAACTTTTATGAAGGGACATAAATAGACTGAGTGGATTCTATTTATAAGCCTCCAGTTCTGAGCCAACGTTCCTTTCAATTCCTCTGCCAGACTCAGAAATGAGACATAAGAATTGAACCCACAGGAGACAAAAGTTGACCTTCAGCAGTTCAGGGAAGTTGAGTTATAGGTCCGGATTTGAATGCCAGAGCTTTGGGATTTTTTTTTTTTTTTTTTTTTTTTTAATTCTGATTCACACTGCAGCTCATTTGAATGCCATAGCTTTGGGGTTTTTTTTTTTTTTTTTTTTTTTTAAATCTGATTCACATCTTGCAGCTCAAGATCACTTCTCTGAATAAGGAAGACCTTCCTTCAGTTAACAACCCATAATATAGCTACACACCTTGAATATTAACAGAGAACTCTGGCTATTCACTCAAATTTCTGGCAAAGGATGTCAACCACATGATGGTTCTGTGAATACACTTCATGTCCTTTTCTGAAATCCAACAATAAGACATTATTTCTCCACGAAATTGCATTGATTTCAGTGTAAACTGGGATGCTAAGTCAGAACAGAACACTGTCTGGATCAGTTCTACGACTGATTTATTAATGTTACATATTTTGAATTCTGTTAAACATAAACCATTCATTTTCCTGACGAGACCATTCTTCAGCAGTATGAAGTAATATCAAGAAAAAAAACCCCAACCAAATCATAACACCAACGCCAGTTACAGATTGTAAGAATCACTATGTTTCTAAAGCAAGGCCTGTACTTACTGAAAATTAACCATGTCCCAGGTGAGATATGCTACGAAAACCAGGGTATGTACCTTTGCTAAAAAATGAGTACAAATAACAAAGTATACAAATTATGGATGACAAAACATCTTAAAAAAGCAATTAGGATTAGACAGAAGGGGGAAAAAATGACACCCTGTGCATCGGTAAATAATTTCTGCAAGAAAGTGAAGCTATATGACTTTTTTTTTAATTCTGTGAAAAACAGACGAGCTAAATTCTAACCAGAAGCAGATAACCTGACTCATATCATGAGCCTGAATGTCTGAAGAAACTAATTATCTTGATATTTTTGCCCATTTATTATTAACTGCAGTGTTCTGAACAGCTGATGTTTTCTGAATCCAAGAGGCAGACACGTCAGCAGGAGATGAACTACAGTACCCCCGGTTATGTCAGTATTCTGCATGGCTTTTATCACTGGGCGTGAACAGCCACTTCCAGGCGTGTGAAACTCAGAATTAGAGTAATTTCTCAGACATTCACAGTCACAAAAATTCTTCATATTGAAAAAGTAACTTGTACATGGAGGATTATTGCTTTTTTTTTCTTTGCTTTTTTTGGGGGGGGTGGTTTGTTTTGGGGAGTTTTTTTAAGGAAAATGCAGTGCATAAAATCAACTATTATTGAGAGAAAATTCTTTTGATTCTTCCTTGTTAAAACCAGAAATGTTCTATCATGCTGCTCTTTGTGTGTTCAGGGATATTTTAGATAATGAAGTAACCTTGATTTTTTTTTTACTAGGGTAATTCTGGAGATATGCTAAGGTTCAATGAGAAGATATTCTTCAAATTATGGATTTCTGCAATTATTCACAATTTTACTAGAAATAAGTGTTGTAAATGTAAGATCTAACTATAAATATCGAGGTTTCAAGATTATTCTTGTTTCACTCTTCACAAAAGTAGTAGCAGCTAAGTGAGAAGATTCCTTTTTAAGATGGAATAGGCTCTGTAGCATGCACACAGCATAACTAGGCTGTCCTTGGGCAACCCTAGCCAAGGATTTGAGTTACAGTCTCTGTGTCAATGATTCCCAGATTTCTCTCCTCCTCGCTCACTTCCCTTTTGTTCACACTTGTAATTCAAACTGCTTCTACACAATCTTCTCCAGACATCCTCTTGCCAAATGAAAATCAGCATGTCAGAATGAGCTCCTCTTCTCTCCTCCCAACTCCTTCCCTCCTGTTTTGCTGTAACTGTCAACAATTCCACCACTCTCCCTATCCCACAAGCCCTTGAGTACCGCTATCGTTTTCAGCTCTTCTCCACTTGCAAAGGTTCCATGCACACAAGCACATATTTGACGTTAATCCTGCTGCCTTCTATATAATCTCTCTGCAGCACAGATTCAAAACAGGCATCAAATAAACATCAAGTGCTACAGACTGACTGAATGAAAGGAGGCTTTAGCAGCTGCTGAAGGCCCTACCTAACTCTGGCAGATAAGAGAATGGAAACTCTGCAAACGAGCTGTATTTGCTTGCTTATATCAATAATTAATCTTCTGTTTTTCTACATACAGAAAAATGAGAATGATACAGAATACAAAATAATAATTTGCAAGTCAACAATACTTTAGGCACTTACTAAAAAAGAAAATGCCATCTGTGTTAAGCAAGGCTGAGTACTCCACAAGTCTTACAGGCCCTACTCCCATTTCACATTTCAGGGACAGTTCTGCCCTTGTTACAGAACTTAGAACTAAACCAGCCACCCACTACCGGACTTACTTAGTCACTTATCTTAGTTCTCTTCACTATTCACACAATTTTAACTCATCCATGGGCACGAGCTCTTTGACTACTACCTTCAGATCTAATCCTTTAACACAATTAAGATGAAGAGTCCTTTCAGCTATGATTTCAAGATAATTTTGTCTTGAATGAAAGGAAGAAACCACAACAGAAGCTTCAGTAGGTTTTGCATCCCAGTTTAGAGCCCCTGGAGTGCAGTGGCATCTTCTCGAAGCAAACATTTTCATAGACAAGTATAACATGAACTCATAACAGAACACGGTATGTGGAAACAATTACATCATATGCAGCAAAAAAGATAAGGGATTTAATCTTTTTTGTCTCCTTAAGTCCAACTTAATTCCACACAAACATGTGAAAAACACTCCCCTCTGTTGAGGTAACCACAGAGATCCAACATGTTCTTTATTATTTAATTCTCCAAATCAGGCAAGTGTAATGTATATTCTGCATTATCATGCTGAATTATTAAATTTGAAAGAAAAACCTAGTTATTTTCATAAACATTTACAAGATACAGTCTTCTACACATATATGCCTCAAGCACCTTAAGCAAGTTGCCTGAAGTAAGATGAATAGGGTTTGACACTTAGCAAGATTTTCAGTTCACATCAGAATTTGCTCTCATCTTCCAACCTGGCTGTTTTCTCATGCAGCTTCACGGAATGCATGACATGGTACACTACAGAACCATGGCATGAAGCAGAAAGGATTTCTATGAACTTAACAAACAGAAAATATCAAGAAATCCAAGCCTCCTGATGAGGAAAAAATACAAAGCAAACGGATCCCTGTTAATATCTGGAGCTTACTGCAAGCTTTGCTCTGACAGGCTTATTTAGTTTCAGATAAGAACCATCAAGTTTAAGCTGTGTTTGCCAAAATTCTTAGTTATTCTTATAGAGCCAAATATTATCCACTGGCTAGCAAGAAGGTTCAGGTATGTTACAGATATTTAATATTTATCTAGTATAAATAGGCAAAATGTTGCCTAGTCTCAGTATTTCCCAACCACCGAGCAATATAATTCCCTCAGCACTGACTACAATAAAATACACCCCAAAAATATTTTCAACTCACAGGATATGATCACTACTCACTGATGGATTTGACTTGTGAATTTTGATTAAGCGAATAGTTTCCAGAACTACCCAATTCACATAAAGTCAAAATTTTATGGAATATAGCACTTGTTTTTGAGAAGGGGAAAAAAAAAGTCTCAAGAGTGTAAGCGTTGTTTCCGCTGTCTTCAAACCCGGCATTTCCTAGGTGAATGGATGTGTACATTGCCTGCTGCTCCCGACTTAGTAAGTACCAGCTGAGTTTGTCATCTTGCGTGCTGTCTTCCTGTTCGTGACTCAGTGATTTCTATCTATCAGTTTAGCTCGTAAAAACACGGCAAGCAAGCAAGCACAGAGCCATGTGGGAATGTCAGCACAACTAATTATTGACTTGCCTCAGTTTCAGCCAAACTTGGACTTCGTCCTAGTACTTTCTTCACATAAGCCATTACATCACATGCTCAGGCAAAGTAGAGGGATAGAGCAAATGCAATCTAGGTTAAGAATTCAATAAAATGTTTGCAGAACATCTATTTCCTAGAGCTCAGAGGAGCCTACTAGTGACTTAGCTGCCCAGCTCCCCAGACTGTATCACTGGTATCAACACCCACATTTCCTACTAGGTAATCCATTTGAATAAAGCTTGATTATTTGTGATGTGCAGAGGTGATGGGAGAATGAGTCCCAGCCCGAGCCTGCACGCAGCCTCGATTATTCTGGAAACAGGCAATGGTTTGGAATAGAAGACACTCCACGTCAGTGTAGCCCTGGCACACGGGTCAGAAACTGAGAAGAGTCAGCTGATCCCCGCATGCATTTTGCAGTGGAGAAGATAAAACTGACAACATACTAACCCATCCTACCGAGGTGGTATGCTTTAAAACAGTAACAGCAGTACACCTGGATGAAAGCCCTTACAATCACAGTTTGAAATACCTTTGTATGCTGTTTTCCAGTGGGTTTTGAAGACTCAAAAGCTATTTTTCTACTTTGGGGGGGGGGTTTCTGTTATTTTGATTCTTTTTTTAAAATAGGTTGGTTTTTTGGTTTTTTTTTTTTGCTTTCCCTGCAGGACATTAGTACAGAAGTGAAACAAAAGCTATTTGGAACCTTTGTTTATTTAAAATCATTTAAAGACACAGTTGTGTGGAATATGAAGGCAGTGTACAAAAAAAAGCCTAACACACCTGAAACAGCATCAGACAAGGTAAAAAGAGAAAGAATATGCAGAGAAAATATACAACTGTAAATTTTTATATTTTAAAAAAAGCCATGACAAGATGAAGAGTCATATGGAGTAATTATTCCTCTACTGCTTTGTTCCACTGGGGAAGGAGTTTTTATCTTTAAATGAAGCTCACTTACGCTTGGGTTTGGGTTGTTGAATTTTGGTTGCTCCTGCAGGACACTCATATACTGACTGTTTTTAGAGCCTTACTCTTATTAATTCCTCCAACCTAATTAATGATCCTTTCATTTGAATGCATTTTCTTTTACCATATTTTTATGTTTCATACCCTAACAACAATAGCACCCATTGTTCAGAGGTGACTTAACACCTTCCTAAACAATATATTGGCACATTACTTTCATAATATGTGGATTGAGCTACAGAGCCTGTATAAGAGTACAAAGGGTAGAAGAAGTAGGAAAGAAGTGTTTTCCTAAATTTCAGACTTGTACGCCTTTATTCAAATTCTCTTCAGTATTAGCACAAAGAAACAGCCCATATTTCCCAAAGTGGCTCATCTGGACAAGCTTATGATTTCACTCAGCACAATAGCATCAATGTTAATCGGAAGAACTCCAATCCCTTCAAACTAAGTAGGTTACAAAATCAAGTTAAGGAAGACAAAAACATTTGGGTAGAAACAAACAATTGAATACAATACTTGGCTTTTGTTCCCTTGCTAGATTTATTGAGAAGTTGGAAGCCAAAACTGTTTTCTTTTTTTTTTGGTTTTTGTTTTAATTTAATGCCAATATCTAGAAAAAAACATCTGGTTATTCTACACAATATTCTAAATAAAATTGCCAGAGAACAGAACATCTTTCGCAAAGAGTACTGAATGTACCTCTAAACTTTCTCAGGTTTTATTTTCAAAATTATAAGGGCTGTTTGCTGCTTTCTTTAATGTCTTTCTGTAGAGAGGCAATTCTTGTAAAGGACCCAGTCTGCAGTCCAAGACACCTAGTCAGTGATATCGAAGACTGAGTTTTGTCTGAGGGATGTAATTACAGCTAATTTACCTGGGCTATAGAGAATCATTTAAACATCCAGTTTTTGAGAAACACTGAGATCTGAAAGGTGGTTTTAAGTGTGTTTTATTAGTAGTGTATTTTAATAAATATGTCACTGCACAAGGATGACATAAAAAGGAAAAAAACCTACAATTCTTTATCCTGGCTTTTCCTACACGTTACACTCATCACTAGGGTCAGTCCACTTTTTAAATAGCAACTAAATTAATCCAGCATATCATGCAAGATTTTTGTGTGCGTGTAACTCAATTCTCATATGATTTTATTATAAATTGCCACAAATAACTGACAAAATCTCAGTAAAGCTTAAAATTCTGTATGAATTTAAAAAGGAACATGCATGACCATACTTTCTTTTTTGTGGTTATGTCACCATAGATACAGACTGCAGACGCTATAACACACAAGTTGTAGCAAAATTTCTGGAATTAGCATCAGACAAAGAGACCTAGATCGGTTATCTATTTTTGCCATTTTTTAAAAAACATTCTTGATTTACTATTCTTCTA
This sequence comes from Buceros rhinoceros silvestris, assembly GCF_000710305.1. Taxonomy (NCBI): domain Eukaryota; kingdom Metazoa; phylum Chordata; class Aves; order Bucerotiformes; family Bucerotidae; genus Buceros; species Buceros rhinoceros. The sequence continues at coordinate 65,840 of NW_010395020.1, forward strand.
AACATATTTTAATCATATTTTGTTATTTTTCCTGACTAATTTTTTTATACATTTAACTCTTCTTCCACAGAACGAATTAGGAAAAAAAACCAATCGAAAATCCATTGGCCTTAAGAGGTTTTTTTGTAGGTGTGAGTACAAGTAGTTTAATTCATGAGATCCGCTCCCCAGCTGGTGTACATCGTTATAATACTACTGATTACACTGGAGCTGCACCATTAACATCTAACATGTCCTTGAACTAGGAAGATTCATAGCAAGTGAGAAAGCTCCCAGATTAACAAGCAGAGGACCTCAGTCAAATATTTAAGAAAATATGTGCAAATGGTCATGCTATGTTTATCTGCAATTTGGCAAAGAGCGTCCTAGGAACTTAAAATATCTCAAAGGATGAGATGGAGGAGGACCACTTTGTCTTAACAAGTCAAACCACTGATTTTATAACAAGTTCTGCAATATTACAAGGATAGTAAAAGCTTTCTGTCCTTGTAAGCTGTTGCTCCAATATTTGAAAACATGAAAATATTAAGATGAAACAGCAGCAAGTCAGACAATAACAAAGTCAAAAGAGCAGACAAGAAAATTCAAGTAGCTACTGTGTATAGCAAGGAGTTTGGAAGTGAGTGTCTGTTGACATGATATAATAACCTGGAATCCTTCTCAAGAGAAATACTTGTTGACAAATATCATAGATAAATAAAATAATTCTGATACCTGTTTAGTTTGTGGCTGTGGTGAAGTACAAGTCCAGCTTTCTTGGAATGATCCTACCTGTCTTGCAACCCAATTTGTGTTCAACTGTAAATACAAAAGCAAGTATTTAAAGAGTTTAGGTCTGTTACCAGTAAGACTTGTAGCTATTCTTCATAGAAGGGATTTAAAATTTGCTGAATATTGTTCTGTCTTAATAGCTTCAATTTTTAAAATTTTTATTCTAAAGTGACAAGTTGATAAATCAGGCAACTTTAAAATCAAATACCAAATAATTTTGAGTGCTGCCTAGATAGAAAAGCTAGCAAATAAGAGGGAACAGAAAATATATTAACTAATAAAACCTAGGTACGGTCCTTGTTGGCTAGAATATTACTTCACCTAAACTGGCAAAAGGACAAGGGTAAAGATATCACTGTTCTCAGAGCAATCTCTATGGCTTGGCTGCCATCTCCCAGAGTCAGGGACAGTATGCTGGCGGTCTCTGCAAACAGTGACAATCAAGGTGGTTGTTCTGCTCAATGGCCAAAGTTCTTTTAGCTTTACAGACTAACTTTTCATCTCCTTCCTTATCTGTATACTGTTCATAGGACAAGTGACACCTATATAAATCCTAAACAAGTTTACTGTGATTCAATGAAAGTGACTGAATGAAAATTGTTATATAAAAGGTACTTCCATTAAATGTTCTCTCCCTTTACTAATTACTGTATGTCATCATAGAGTTTTAACTTGACTGAGGTTTGTTCCAAGTGTGACCGGAAATTCTATTCCCCATACCATGATACAACTATTTCTGTTTAATGGGAGGGGGGAAAAGGTTCTGAAGATATCCTCTGGCAACCGTATTCCACTTTAGTCAGAAATACTTCTAGGAATACATACTTTATGTATTTCAAATATTAGGTCCTCAGAATTTTTACTTCTTTAGTCATATCTATGTGCTGCCTCTTCTAACAAATATCGGGAACAAAGCTTAGCTGCACTGATTAAACACTAAGTGAATAACCCATTAAACTGTAGCTCTAAAGCAGATAAAATAGCAGAAATCTGTAATTTGCAGAGACCTTGCTTTATGTGGTTATGTTGTTAAAGAAATCAGGCAGTCACAGCCTGTTCATAGCCTCTTTCAAAGGCAAAGTACATACTAAGGGTCAATTCTCAGGATGGAGAAGAGTCAGGAAAGTAAACGAGTGGGCAGGAGAAGGCAGTTTTATTCATCTTGAACAATGACCTGGTGAAGGGAGAGAGGAATAAATCTCCCAGTGGAAGGTATCTTCCCTAGTAAGATATCATGCTCTTCATGGCGGCCGAACACCCTAACAAGTAACTCAACTCACCAAACTCTGTGAGCAGGGAAAAGCATTAACTACATGGAAGTTCTTCTGCTAAGTGTTAAAAGAGCGCACTGTGGGGTGGGAGGAGAATCTAAACCATGCCGTCATGACACTGGCAGTTACAGCTTAAGAAAAGGACGCTGGAATCATCACTGGCTGTTTTCTCAAATCAGTGACTCGAGCAGGCAGTTGCCGCCAAAAAAGCCAAGAGATCATTAGCTGTCATTCGGGAAGGATATGAAAAACAAGACAAAGTGCTCCATTTTGTGTCTGTAAAAAATCTTGCTGCATGCTCCACATCCTGAGCGCTGAATGTAGATCTGGTCTCCATGGAAAGGATGGACGCCACTGAAAAGGATATATCCACTAAGAAAAGGCCCATGAACGGCACCTGAAAATACCAAGTGGATGGAATAGCTGCCTTATAAGGACAGACTACACAGGCTGGGACTGTGCAGGGTGAAACGGGAAGGCTAAAAGGGGACAACATAATTAAGGTTCAGAGAAAGCTTCCTCAAATTCATGGTCTGACATCCAGAAACAGAGATAGGCAGGAGGTGTACTCTCTAAGCTGCCCAAAACAATAGTTCTGGATGCTGGGGAAGAAGGAAGGGCATGCTGCCATGGGCAACAAAACAGTGGGGGAATTCCAATCGGTTTAATTGATTGCCAATTAACAATGGTTTCTTTTCTTTTGCTGGTCCTCGATTCTCACTCCACTGCTCTGGTGTGGGTTCTTTCACCGGCTACTGTCCCTTTGAGGGTTATACTTTCTCCCACATCTTCTCTGCAGTGCTGTTCAGGCAGTTCTTAACTGCTGCCCATGCTCAGGCATCCCTCCATCCCTGGCATCTCTCCTGTTTCTCCTCCTTTCCTTCAGCATCTCTCTTTCTCTACTGTTCCTCCTGCCTGGGTGTGCTTCTTGTTTCTCCTTTGCTCCAGCTCAGGTGTCCCTCCTGCCCTGGCATTCTCTTGTATCTCCTGCATTTTTTCTGCCTAGTAGCTACCACCCTTTCTTAAACATTTTTTTTCCAGAGGTACCACAAACTTCCCTGGCTGGCTCACTTCTGGTGCACAGTGGGTCCACTGCAGAGCCAGGTGTGCCTGGCATAGGACAGTCCCTGACCTACACACATAGAGATTTCCCCGCAGTTGCCCTACTACCAAACTCCCGCCAATTATGCCAAATACGCAGGGATAGCAGGAACTGTCTGATCTCACATGCTTCCTGGCTAGCCTCTTGTTTACACTGTTGGAGGCACTGATGCACTAAGTAGACCACTGGCTTTACACAGAATGGCAGTTTTTTGGGTTGGACTACGCTGTCAGCCATGAAATACATCAAGGCTCCTTTGAATAAAAACCACGACTTGAAGCAAATATGACTTGGATACACATCCTTGTTCAGATCTTTGAGGAAGTCTTGGTTTCATGTATGAAGTTTCTGCAAAATCCATTTATTTATGGATGTCTTACTCAAATGTATATGCTGAGCAAATAAATTTAAATGGCTGAGGAAATTATCGCTTTAAAATCCCAAAGAAATGGTCATCAGGTGAAAATCTAGAGAAATAATAGAGTAGTAATATTCCGTGTTATCAAGTCCTAAGTCTTGGACATCTTCATTACTGTGCTCCCCAAAGGAAATGTCAGATCCCGTCTTTGCAATAAGATTTGAACTTCCACCAGCATGCAAACTCTATTTATAGTCAAATTAAATAGAAATGAATTTGTAAAATAGTTTAGCTAAAAACATCTTAGTTATTTGTTACACCTTTTAACTAACAAGTAGTTTAACAGAGCAATTAGGTTCATTTTCTCTTTTAAAGATTTATCAAAGCATTGGTGATAGAAGCTCCCCTAGCTATAAATTTTCTTGAGATTTTAGTTCAGTAACTTTTTCATCTAAAAGAAAACTTGCAGCTGTTTTGTTTTGAAAAATTTTGGCAGGGATGTATTTGTATGTTGTGAATGATGTCACCATCTTGTGACAAGCTACAGAATACTTTTGGCTGGGTCAGCTTTTGCCTAGGCCTCAGTTATCTACATTTATTTTAAAGCCTTGATTAAAATATATCTTTAAAATGTGCACACACATAGACATACAGCAATGACAAGTAATTACTTTTGTTTGTTCCATTTGAGTAGTTAAGTCATGACACCAAACAATAGCATATGTTCCTTCTCAATAGCAACATTTAATTAGCACATGGTATCAGACGTGGTATTATGTGGAAGCCAGGTATTCACCTTTACCTCTTGAGAAATATTCTCCCAACACACACTGCATCTCAAATGATTGTTTTCTAGTATGAGAATTTTGTTCTAAACAGGGCTGATCCCATGCGTCAGTTTTAAGTCAGCAAAGAAGGCAGTTGCCTAAGTTGCCTCAAATAGGACAGCAAAAATCACCATAAAATCAGAGACTGTGTGAGAAGCTCGGGGGAAAAAGGCGACGCAGCTGTCAGGCATCCCTCCAAAAGGGCTGGGCATAAAGAAGGGGAAGAAGTGGAAGTACACAGAAGGGGAGGCTGAAGACTGACCAGGCTGCCACCTCCACAGAATTTAATTTTGCCATCCCCAGGCCCAAGGACTAAATAAGTTAATTCAATTTGTTTAATGAGCTGGAACGCTTCTAAGAAGTCCTGCTTATAAACGTCTGGTCAGGAATACAGAAATCTTTCCAAAGTATTAAATCTACTACTTGCAGTGAAAAGGAAATTTTCCTTTGGTTTAACAACTAAGGGTAGTGGGGAACAGAAAAGGAGAGAGCTGTCAGGAACCTTAGCAAAGCAAAGGGTTTTTCGTTAGAGCATACAGTCATCTTAGAAATGTTAATTAACTTTGTTGCCTCCAAGACACTCTCTGCCCTGTTTGGGAGCAACCCACACAGGAGGCTAGAAACAGAGTTTCCACTTAAAAGGGTGTTTATAAATCTTTTTTCACAAGTTTCGATTTATTTTCTTGGAGAAGCAGATGAGGATTCTGTTTTCAGACTATTTTCGTCCTGAAAAATAACCATGAAAGAAAAAAATATTCATCTAAATGTTATTATTATGCACAAAAAATCCCACAGTATTTTTCTCACGCAAATTTGCTTCCTGCATTGAAAATTCACATCTTTTCTACTTAGACATTTATAGTGGCTATACAACTCACTGAGGACTCTGAGTGTATATGCTAATCACAGAGTACTAATAGAAACTTGGCTTCAACTAGATTCCAATTATTCTATAAGCCTTGACAAATACACTTTTTGAAAGCACACAGAATTGTAACAAAGTGTTCTCAAATGCATTTCTCTTATTTTATTTTTTCCTGCAGTGAGTGACATTTAGACAACGTCTGACTTTCAGAAATTTCAGCAAATTACAGTTCCCTCAACAGAACATTAGATTTCTGTCTAACAGATTAAGTTCCTCTCTGTGCACTATCTGTTGTCTTCTAAAATGACAAATATTCTTAAAGAACAAATATATTTTAAAATATATTTGACCTTCAAAGTTCCAGTTTTATTTGTACTGTGGACTCTTTCAACTTGGCATAATAGAGGGGAAAAAGCATGCTCCACCTTGTCATTCAAAATTAATTATCCATACTAAAGGAAAGCAATAATACAAAACATATTTAATATTCCATCAAATACCAAACATCTTTGAAACTTTTCTCCAAAATAGTTCAAGCTCTTGGCACGGGTTCTGAGTGATGCAAACTCCAAAATAAAGCTGAGACACCTTCCCCCTCCGCCCCCCCCAAAACCATTCCTCAAAGCAAGTCCTGTGCCATAACCAGCAGGTGTGTTTCCTGTAGCCATGTTCTACATCTCCTAATTCTTTATTTCTGATCTTCATGCAACCGCTGAGAAGCAAGGGAAAAAAAAAAAAAGAATCCAAGACAGGAGGTTCTTAAGAAAGAAAGAACTCCACATGCTCTGTTTCTAGGGTGTCAGGATTATGGAAAAACAAGCTTAACTTGCACCCCCCGAAAAGCAAGGGAAAAAAAAAAAAAAGAATCCAAGACAGGAGGTTCTTAAGAAAGAAAGAACTCCACATGCTCTGTTTCTAGGGTGTCAGGATTATGGAAAAACAAGCTTAACTAAAAGTTTTGCAGCTGATGGGTATGACAGAACTCCAATTCTGTACACCAGCGGTTCTTTGTATACATGCCAAGTCTGCAGTTTTATCACTCAGCCTAATCTCAGAGTTAGCGTTTCCCCTTTTGCAAATGTACAAACCACATTCAAAGCTGTCTGTTCATCCTCTTCAACACTACCAATCCTCTTCTCCAACAAGATGTGAAGGGCTATAATGGCTAACAGAGTTGTCCTCAAGTCTTGGAAACAGCAGATATGATCTCTTTTATAAATCGGCTTTCACTTTCCTTGACATCACTTTCCCGAGTAACATACTACACCCAGGGAGTGGAACACAGCAGGGGTTATAGCAGGACACTGCCCAGTATTTATCAGCTAATAAAAACTGGGCCACTTGGTAAAATGCTCTCCTGGTTGCTGATACAGCACAAAGTCTGAGAGGAATGACAACAGGGAACTGTAGGATGCACCTTCTATTAGACATTAGCTGTAAAGGTGAGTAGCTGATCTCTGCTGAAAGGACAAGACGAAAATGCTCCATCTTTCTGTTAAATACTTACTGGTATGAAAACAGCCCTGATACAACCCACTGAAATGATAACTGCCCTTCCTCCTGGACAGACTGCTGGAGTTACTGCTCCAGCTGCAGGCACAGAATAAGGCTACCAACTGCTCATCCTTGTCAGTGCTCTGGCCTACCTGAGTTACGATAGCAATGTTAGCTACAGTTGTAAAAGAAACGGGGAAGAAGAAATTGAATTTTTAGCTGCAAAAGCTATTACCATTAAAATTTTGCATAGGGAAACACATTTCTTTATTAATTAAACAATTGCAGTTCGTGTTGGTGCTGCCAATGCTGTTCCACTCTAAGATTTCAGCTACAGAGGTTTGACAGAGAAAAATAGAAAATATTGCCGCACCCACTAACTTTATTTGCTACATTGTAATTTTTTTCAAGTTTAACTCTATTTTCCCATAATCTACAGGCTGAAACCACTTCTCACCCCAATCATTTCCAATTTTTTTCTCATTAATCTTTCATCAAACAGTATAAAAGAAGAAATCCCTATGCTAATCTATAAGCACCAGCAAGTCTTTAAAGGAAATTAAGGTATATTATAAGAAGGAGAAAATTCTTTCTTCTTTGTGAAACAACAGTTCTGAAACTTTGATTTTCTTGTCTCTTTCTGTACCAGAAGCAAGACCTATAATGGAAGAACAGATTTGATAATACAGCCTGCCAGTACCAAACCACAGTGCTATCATAGTAAAACGTGCTCATAAGGGCATCAGTGTGAGTTGCATCCAACTTGAAAGATAAGAGTTGAAATCTTAGTGACCGTAGTCACCGCATCAATGATCATCTCTCCCAAACTAAAAATAAAATTTAAAAAAAAGTAAAGAATCCAAACAACCTAAACAAAGAGATAAAATATCCATCAAAGCATAAATTCTGCTATGTCCCTCTTGACCTACAAATTCTTCTCTGAGTGCGACAGCTCCTACCTCAATAGACTCAAAATACGAACCTAAATTTTAGAATACGTCTGAAAGCACAGACCATTGTTGTTGGAAACGAAAGGGCTAGTTAGCAAGGCAAGACCTACACCATCCTCTGTGGACTAGCAAAGAAAAAGAGAGTGAGAAAATTACTGTATGCAGATACCGAAGGTCACTGATTTCAGTGGAGCTTTCCTGTGAATAAAACCAACAGATGTGTCCGTAGAGGAGCAGTTAAGAGCTAGCAGAGACCCCGTTAAGTCATTAATCGTTGCTGCAGATAGCACTCCTGTAAGCCAGAGATGTATTTTGGAGCTGCTCCCTCTGACAGCATATTTACAATTCCTTTCTATCTACTGACTATATTAGAAGACTTGACAGACTAGCTGCTTAATCAACACACTTAAATTATATGCCTGGAAGTATGTGGTGTATCTCCATCCGTGCTTTGTTACTTATAGAAACTAACATTAATTACTTCAGAGGACTTTACAAAATACATTGAGTCTGCTTCAAACCCACTCCAACAATTATTGACTATGGAAAAAATAATTCTCACTTTCATATTAAAGAAGGCCCAACTTACAAAGTTCACTTCTGAACCTAAGCCAGTTTTCTGACTCTGCCCCTTGATCTAACAGATACCTTTGGTTACTTTGGTGTACCTGTTTTAACTGAAGACCAAAAGAACTGACCATTTGCTATTCACCACAGAAATCAATTGGTGTTTAGCAATGGCAACATCGAGTTCAGTAGGTTCTCTCCGTTCACTCTGTTGCAACATTACATTACCACAACAGTAGTTTTCAAGGATTTCAAGCTACTTTACAAAGTTTATTGAAGTTAGAACTGCGTTGGCTTTTGTTAGTGTCTGCCTATCTCACTGCAGCAGCACAGGATGTCATACATAACAACCTTCAGGCTAACTCTGACATTGCTGCTTTAAATTTAAGAGACTAGGCAATAAAACATAGATTTGAATTGCTTTCCTGTCATTCAAAAACCTAAGCTAATACAGAAGCAGCAGCTAAACAGAGAATATCCCATTTTCCACCCACAGCGATTCCATGTGTTTGTTATTGCTGTTATCATAGCACATGAGAAATGAGAACACTTTCCAAATTCAATTATTTACTACTGTATGACTTCTGCAAAGTATCATGTATTAATATTTTCTCCCAGAAACCTGAGCTCTGAAGGGTCAGGGCTACTGCAAGTATCACACATACAAATCTAACTAGCTATTTCATAAATTGCAAGTGCCCTGTGTATATATTTTTTTTTCTAGTTATTCCCATTTATTTCCATTTCAGACAGAAGTCCTTTTGCATTTTGATTCTACCATGGTAACTGTGGCTTACTTTGTTTTTCCCCGTAGATGCCATAATCTACTTAAAGAATCATCATGGCTTGGCTTCGTGGA
>NW_010395021.1:0-7729 GCF_000710305.1 Buceros rhinoceros silvestris
GCCCCACCCACCCCCAGTGTCCACCTCCAACACCCTCCGCCCGCCTCCTTGCTCTGGAGCCAAAACCCTAAACCACAACAGTCCTATAATATAAATCCTGCTTGCTACATGTATAAGAGCACACAAAAGAAAAACAACCTTAAATGTGACAAAAAATACACAGTTCCATTAGACTGTGGAGCAGAGTAAGGTATACGCAGTTGTGCAGCAGAAACAAGACTTAGGAAGAAAATATCAGTGACGTCAAATCTGGAACCACAGTGTAGTCAGACCACACCAGGAAAGCAGAGTAGAAGTACACAATGAACATGACAATGGACCTCTTTTTTTTTTTTTTTTTTGTAAACCGTCTACCTTCTTACACATCTTATGTATTGTACTGTTTTTGAGGGAGCTATGTATCAAACACGGTACTGACGGCTGTGTTCTGAACTGGACTGACTACCCCTGACTACGCCTTGGTGTGTTAGCAAGAACTGGGGTTGTCTGAAACACTGGAAACAGAACTAGGCATTCAAGAAGCAGTTACAACTTTTTCAGACTGATTGATAATAGTTAGAAGCAAGGGAAGATGTAGTGAAAGCGAATTAATAGAAGCACAGTCACAACAGAGCCAGCCAGACAATTACCATCTGCCTGTTTCATAACAAGTATTTTTTGCATTGTTCTCTTTGTTAGCATTTCAGCTGATACTTGTCTTTTTGGTGTATGCTCCCTGTGGGAGTCTTACCATTTCATCCACACCCAGCCATCTGCACTTTGGAAAACACTGGTCACTTCAATTATTTTCCTTCTAGATTAATTAGAATGCATTTTTTCCATCTGGATTTCATTTTTGCTCTTTTTGCTCACTTTGCAAGTGTCTTTTTGTACCATTGTCTCAATTCTTTGTTCTCAATGGCATTTGAAATTTCATCTTGGACAGGTGACATTATATAAATGCAATTTAATTAAATTAAACTTGTGCTTAATGGTTCCGAAGGCCATTCGTAATTAAATGGAACATTTATATTAAAAAAAAATGCTTAAAAGGTAAAAGCTGAAATGGAAAGTAGTACACCAGAAGAAATAATTTACTTATTATATTTGCATATAAACTACAACCATCAACTCCAACATAAACGTGCAACTTCAGAAGCTCAAACTTTGACAGAACCAACTTCTGTAACAGGCAAGTCCTTCTTCATGCAGTGCATGCTGAACTGTCTTATGCTAACACAGAATAATGGTGCAAACTCAGAGTCTTCATTCATCTGTCTTTGGAATGAAAAACTAAAATGTTTGCACTACTCCTCCAGGAAGAAATGCTGCCCAGTTCTGCAAAACACTGGATTTACACTTTTCAGAAAGACTTGCACCCCATCTGTCCATAACATTATACTGATCATCTAATCATCTTTAGGCCCCACACTCAAGAAATCAGCAACAAAGCTCATTGACTCTAAAAGTGCTACTACCAGCCAACCAGCTTGTAAGCCCCAAAGGGAAACATTGTGTTTTATTATTTAGGCTTTCGCAGAATAGAAGAGCAGAGGGTATACAGAAATATATTATTTCAGAAATTCATTTGACTGCAAGAATTTGACTATGGTCTAATTTGCATGTCATTCATTTATATTTGACTTGGAAAGCAAAATAACCGTACTGTATTATAAACCTGTTTGGTGGTCCACCGACACAATCAAGAGGACTTGCAAATAGCAAGCATGTTGTTATAGCAGGAACAGCTTAACAGTTCTACATACCATAAATTCCATCTTTTATGAACCAATATAGGAATATGCCAAAGCTCAGACCAAAGTATGCTTCAAAATACCAAGCACAATGGAATTTTGGAAATCACAGATGTGCTACTACACAGTTAGTACTAGAAATAACTAATCTTAAATTTATGAAATACCATTGAAAGACTGTTTTTATGAATCATAACTGGACATTCTATTCCTAGTTAAGAACATTCACCAGCAAAAGAAAAAAAACAAAGAATTCACCCAAAGATTTTCTTCAATAAGAGTGAACATTATTATATACATTATTTTAAATAACTCTTCAAATTACTGTGTTCCCATTTGTTATGAAAACTGAGCCTGGTGACTTCAGCAGCTTTTCAATGAGACCATGAAGTTGAAAAAGCCTTAGCACTAATTCTCAAAATAAACCCTCTTCACCCACATTCTCGGCACTGTAGTTGTCTAAACATTGAAGAATCAAGTTAAAGAACTTTCATGGTGAATAATATTCTCTGAAAACTAAGGGAAAAATCTATTTACAACTAATTCAAATTCATGATGCCAATTCTGATTACTGTCCTGGTTTGTTATGCTAAATAATGTCAAAGAAAAAAAGGCGAGTAAAAAATTCTTCATAAAATACTGAGAACTTCTTGAAGCATCCCATAATTGCCATATGCCAAAGTTGTACTTTAATCACAGAAGTTTTTTGCATTTAGACTAGGGAAGTAGTCAATTTAGAAACTTCTGTGTCGCGACTTGTACTGTCATTGCTCGAGTGGCACTTACAATCTTTTCCAACTCAGATTAACCATGATTTATTTAATGACAGCTCACATCCATATGCAATAAATGAACTTACATACACTAATATTATTACAGCCTTAGAAGCAATGAAGAAGAGTTTAAACGGTTTTAGAACTTAAGTCATCCTTGTCTTATTCCACACATAGCATTTTAAGTCCTGCTGCCTAGCTGTCTCTAGCAATTACTGAGGTTCCACTGCAGACTGTTTCAATAAAGAAGGAATGCAGTGGGTATAGCCTTGATAAGGCAAGAGGATTCATCTGGAACATACTATTCACAGGGGACAAGAAGAGACAGTATAAATGAAAATACAGCTTAAGGCTCTGAGGTTTATTAATAACATTAGTAGCATTAAGGGAAAGCAAAGCATTTAAGTTTTGAGGCAAGCTCTTTTAACTTAGAGACTAGGATCCTCCTAAGTGGCCCTGTTTGTCGACCCTTCATAAAGCCTGAAAAAGAAGCTGGCCAGAATGCCAAAGGAAAGCTATAGCCGTGATAACAAATGTCATAGTCTGTAGCCTATCACTTCAAATAACACATGGAGATGGCAAAATCTTTCTGCAGTTTACTATGAGAATTTGAGAAAATTCTGTGAAGCACTGTGAGAATGTGAAATCAACACATTGTCACTAAAGGGTATGTCAATGATTTTTTTGCCAAATTTTGTAGTAAATTGCCACAGGTGGGGGAGATATTCTGCTTGGCCTTCACTATTGGTTTTGTGTCATTTTGGATGCAAAACTTAAAGGTCACAATACTTCCTGCAGTTTCAGAAGGGGACATAAAGTCAATAGTTTATAGATATTACTCAAGACAAGTGTATAACTGCTGTCTTTTAATCTAAGCTGATGATGTGAATAATGCTCATCAGGAAGTGACTGCTGAAATTGTTTTCTGATTAAAAAAACCCTTGAAAAATATTTTTGTATAAAACACTCTATTTTCCATTGGGGATAGAGAAGACAAAAACTGTCATCTCTTCTCTTCTGACTTAAACTTCCCTGTGTCAGTCTGTTATTTTATGCCAATCTCTAACTATAATGATTTTTAATTAGTGCTAGGACATTGATAAAATCAAACATTGTATCTTATCATAAGTGCTCAACGGAACCTCTATATTTCCTGAAGGAACAAAGAGTCATGCTATTTCCAAATAAATGTTTCTTTAACATTCATAGCGTCGAGAAGTTGGTGGTTGGGATCTTTTTCTTTCCTTTTTTTCTTTTTTTTTTCTTTTTTTTTTTTTTGCATTTGCTGACTAGTGATAAGACAATTTTCATTTTCTCCAGCTTGTACAAAAAGTCATACTGCACATGGGTACCCTAATATCCACAGCATGAACAAAATTTACCCAAGCTGTCCTATCACATGAATTTGCTTGATTCAGCAAATGAAACAACTCTCACTGGAGCTCCTAAGCTATGCAATAAAACAACCTGACTTCAATTTAAAAAAACCAGTGTGCCGAAGCATACAAAACCTGAGCTTAATATTTGCCAAGCTTAAATGTCTCTCTAAACCAAAGACACAAACAAGGACAAAACTGTTTTTCCTTTGTCATCCTTCTAAACCTGTCAGACAACTTGCCATGTTTTCTTAAGAAATTCATGGAAGCTAAACAGAAATAAAGAGGGATTAATGGAACATCAGTCTTGTGAAGTCAAGCCCCTCTCCCCTTATCTTCCTGAATATCAATAAGTAGATAATTCCAAAGGCATAATCCACTTTTTCTCCACTGTAACAACCATAAAACTTTCTTACATATGCAGCCAAAGAGGACTTTGTCAAAAGACTCGCTGGCTACTTATTTCCAAATTTTGTCTTTCTGGAATATGGAGTATTACAGAAGGGTTGAATTACCTACCCATCACAGAGTCCAGGTGTTAATCACTATTAGCATTATGACCCAGGTGGCAGCCTTAGGCTCCAGGGGAATTATAATTCAGTACAAAAACAAAAAATAAAATGCAGAAAATACTGTGATTACACAGAACTTCTTGAAATTTCAGTGTGCTCTGAACATATCAGAAGTGCAAAAAGAAGAAGAAGAAGAAAAAAAAAAAAGACATACAAAATCTATAAAGCTACTAGGCTTTTGCAGCTACATTTTAATGCTTTGGTATGCCAAGATCCAGAGAAGGATTTAATTTTGATAGTGCAACAAATATTTCATATGTCCCAATCCTTCAATGTTTTGCAGCCATATAATTACATTGTTTTAAATAGAATTAAACCACATTCAGTAGAGTGCAGAAATAAGATACCAAGCTACATTTGTACCTCTTCAGAGCTTGAGAATATTTCGACTGAAATTTTAGATCTAACTGTATTGCCTTACTATGAAATGGCAATGAAAACCATCATGAAAGACAAGGCAGAAAACTTCGAAAAACATTTCAAGTGTGCAATTCAAAGGAGGAAAAAAAATGCTAAAACTTCCCTGGGGCTGGTCTTTTTTTTTCCTCTACAGTGATTTAATGAATTCTAATGAAATTACATGGTGGTAAAAAACTCTCAAAGGATTTCACCCATTTACTTCAGATACAATTCTAACTTTGGATTTGAAATTCATAATAATGCATAATTAGAAGCAAAGCTCCTTTGTTTTGCTTGATACTTTTCCCACGATCAATGGGCAGAGAAGAAATGGACTCTGATCAGCTTCCTAAAGACACATCATCACCCTAGAGAGCGGCTGGTCCTTCACAAAAGCAAATGTGCACGCGTCCATGAATGTAGGTATGTTTGTATATACTTTAGACATCTGTAGATTCATTTGTAATGGTATATTATTTCCTATGAATATTCTCATTGTATTAATTCTATTTGTTTCCTCTCTGTGAGGTTTAGTGTTGAAAAATTCTGCTGCGTCTTGGTAGGCTGCAGATAAATTTTTAATCTGACAACAGCTGCATAGCCTTAGAAGGATAAATTTGCATACTGAAACAAACTGCAAGAGAGAGAAAGAATATATTCAGTGGCTTTCACATTACTGGAAATGTCTGTTGTACATCTCACTACCCATTTTTATTGCCTCTTGTGACACATTAGCCATAATTATTACACATTGTCTGCCAAGTCCTGCATTAACTAAATGAATTCTTTTGCTTTTAGGTGATGCAGATCTGTAATTTTGATTATGATATGGTCAATTACAAAGGAAAGAACGGCTGGCAAGGGAGTGCACTACATTTTTTAAAAGAAGTTACATTAATAAAAGAAAAATTCAGGTTTCCTTGGAATGTCCCTAAAAGAAGCAAAAGAATAAGGTTCAGTTATGAAGCTAAAACCAGTGAAGGTGGAGAATGAAGATTAGGACATATAAAAAAGTGGAAGTAGAAGAAAGAGAAAAGCTCACAATTTGCCATTTTAATACAGTTGATTGGGAATGCTTAACAACGGCTCAGCTAACCTGCTGAGTGCTTCTCTGCTACCTGACAGAAGCACAGAGATGGACAGCAGCATAAGGGACTTCATGAATTTGATACTTGCTGCAAACAGTCCTCACATCTACCTCTCTTCTGAGACTGCCCCTGTAGTGGAAAGTGCTTAATTAATTAAGCAGAAGTATCCTGTGGTCTAAGTCCTATGCTCAAACAAGTCGGGGGTATTGGAGAGTGTATTCTGCTTCCCTTCTTGCAAAATTGTCCCAGGGGCACAGATATACGGGCTGTCCCACCATCATGAGGTGGTCTCCTCTTTCTTCACTCTTGTTTCCACTTACTTAGCAGCCCTGTTACCTGCAATGATTTTCTTGCTGGTTATTCATTGCCCACACACATTTCTTGCACTTGCTCTGAGGCTAATTTTCTATTTGTTCTTTCAGTAGTATGCCATGGGACCAATTCAATGTAAACAAAGCTCTTGGGGCTTCTTTCAGAAGGGAGGGTCGAGGACCAGGAACAAAAATATTTGTGCTGTTAAAAGCATTTCTGAGAATGTTACAATATTTTTGATCATTACAGAAAAAATACCTGCTATCCCCTGCAGCTTATAAAAGAAAAAAAGATCCTCACAGAAATTCCTCATTAAACCAATACTGAAGTTAGCACTGAAGAGTGCTTCATCCAAGCCACCTCTCTTCTCTGTCCTGGGAGAAATATTGCCAAATTTCTACATTTTCTTCTTTGATTACATTTAGCTTGGGCAAACAACATCTTACTGTGCCATTGATGCAATATCACTGGGAAACATTGACTTGTGAAGGTAATACTTTGGCTAGTAATGGTGAGATTTTTTATCAAGATGGAAAAATATTTCTTTTCTCTCTGCAAATATAGTGCAAGTCAGAAGAGAGAGCTTCATGCCTCCTCCACAAAGAACAAATCAGCTCTAGCACCAAGTCATGAGGCAGAAAAAATTAAAAAGATTAATTAACATGTTTTAATATATACATCTATTGAGTAATACTCTCAACCTACTGAATAAAGCAAGTACATTAAATTATGAAGTGCAAACTTCAGTTGTAGAATCCTAGAATCATGGAATGGTTTGGGTTGCAAGGGACTTTAAAGATCATCTAGTCCAGCTCCCCTGCCATGGGCAGGGACACCTTCCAGTAGACCAGGTTGCTCAAAGCCCCATCCAGCTTGGCCTTGACCACTTCCAGGAATGGAGCATCCACAATTTCTCTGAGCAACATGTTTCAGCATCTCACCACCTGTGGGAAAATAACTAGTTTTGGGGAGGTGAGGAAAAACACTGTTTCCCAGACTGTTAACTTTCACCTTGACACAAAAGAAGCCATGAAATGGCTGTGAAGCAGTTTGCTGATCCCACGAATGGAATGTGGTCACAGTGGCTAAGGCCTGCTGCAGCCAGGTGTGACATACTGTGCCACCGAACAGGGACTGGAGTGATGTGGAGGCAACACGGTCTGTCCCTGCTCCTGCAGGTAACAATGGGCTGCTATAATCTACCACAATGGGCTGCTATAGCCTACCACAATGGCTGCTATCAAGAAAGATGGACCGCTACTGCCATGACAACAAAAATGGCGGAATCGTGTCCTCTACGTGATCTTTGCTCATTATAATGTCATTATAATACAGAAACGTAGCTCCATTCCAAAGGCTACCTGGGGGCGCCTATAGCCTCCCACAAGGGCTGCTATCAAGAAAGATGGACCGCTACTGCCATGACAACAAAAATGGCGGAATCGTGTCCTCTACGTGATCTTTGCTCATTATAAT
>NW_010395022.1:0-224 GCF_000710305.1 Buceros rhinoceros silvestris
ACACTGCCCCGTCCTGTGCTCTGGGCACTCTAGGGTTACCATGGCACCACCAGTGCCCATATCACTGTGAGATATAAAGAGATATAAAGAGAAAGAAGGAGCAGCTGAACGTTGTGCCCAGGGATGACACCACACCACAAGCAGACATGACAGTCTCCAGATACACGATAGTCCTGATGCCTCTCACCAAGGTCATAAACCTCATGGTGCATGTGACGACGGCA
>NW_010395023.1:0-8064 GCF_000710305.1 Buceros rhinoceros silvestris
GTATATCGGTCCCTCGACCCTTAACAGTATAGTAAATGAGAGAACAAAGATAACAAGTAAAATGACTCTGAGGTTTGCCCTTCGGAGCTGGTTTAATGAATCACTTTTCACATACCATGACACGCATCTGCCAGGTGAATGGGGATGAAAGCAGCTGTCAGAATATTGTGTCACCAAAACCTCGATGGTGCATTCAGCAGTACATCTCACTCAGTGGGGTTGTCATTTGCGGCCTCAGATTGGGAAGTAAGAAATGTCTTTGGGTTTAGTTTCTGGTAAGACAGCACAAATGCAGGTGGCTTACCTAGGGAGGATCGGTGATGGCACCAGTGGCCTGGGTGCTATGCTTTGCTTTTGGCAAATCTACAGGCAGCTAACTTCTGGATTGTGCATTGTGCTTGCTGTTTAACTGTATACATTGAAACAGCAGCCTATTAGAGGATCAAATGTAAGGTCAGTGTAAGTAATTCATAGAAGAATCAGGAACTGCTTTGATATTATATGCAAAAAATAAGTTTTCAGTATAAAAGCCATAGATGAGAACATTCCAGCCTAGGTGGGCAAGGCCCACATGTGATCTCCTTTATATCTCAGAGTGGAGCAAAAGAGCTTTCTATTCAGTATTCTTTGTCTGCCTGCATGCTCTGTATCTTCTCAAAGAACATGGATGAGGGAAGGGTCAGATCTGGGATGCGAATTCTGCCAGACCCTGGAATCCAGCAACCCGTACCATCTACTCTGTCTCTTCTGAAATAAGTTTAATGCAGTACATGCTTCTCTGCTTGACTGATGATTTTACTGAGTGCTAAAGTGATAGAGGTTTAGCTTAGGGAAGCAGATTTGTTGTGGAGGTGTCAGTAGCATACACTGTTTCTTAGCATGTCAAAGACCATAGTCAGAAGAAAAGGTGCTTTAAAGCTCCTTCTAGCCTGGGCAGGTTTGAAACTTTAATGTCCTACCTCCTCGCCAAGTTCATGAACATGGTGATGAGACATTTCTACACTATTCATTCTTCCATGTCTGGGCCACCAGGCATATGCATTGAGAGAAAAGAGGTAACACATTTGTAGAAAAGAGGTACCTTCTTTTCTCTGACAACTTTATGGGGAACTCACTAGGATATTTCAGATCTCTTGTTTTTCTCTCCCTTGTGACAGAGCTTTTTAATCATGTTGGTCCCTCAGTGTCCAGGTTGTGAATGTATTGCTAGCCACAGCATGACGGGGCCATCTATCTCAGCGTTGCCCTGCCTGTGTCTGTAATCACATTCTAGCCCCCATCACACTTTCCCAGTGCTGTTGAGCCAGGCTGAGCTGGGGAGCAATTGTTCACAGCTGCGTTGTCCTTTGTTCTTGGGTCAGTAAAGGAAAAGTCAGGATCTGCGCTGGGGCAGTCTACCTGACCCTGCTGTAGGGCAACACTGACTTACCACCCTGGGAAAACTAGAAGTTAGTAAAAATCCTCTTGTCTAGTTTTTTTGGGGGGTTGTTTGTTTGGTTTTTTTTTTTTTTTTTACATATTTACTGCTTTCTCTCACTTTGTTTTTATTCATGAGATTTCTCAGGAATCCAAATTATCTACACTGAGTGTTGTCTGGAAAAGAGTGATCGATGCAATTCCACATTAAATATACCAAATAGTTCATGAGGTTAAAAGGATAACATAATAAACACGTTTCACAAACTCACACTTGCTCAAACGTTTACATTCAGGTCTGTAGAAGAAACAAAATCTGATTAATAGAGCTACTCTGGTAGTTTTCATATTAACTGATCAAATCCCCTTTTCTAGACACTAATGTCATAACATAACTTAAATGTGTATTTTAAAAAGTTGTGATTTTTATAGCGGAATAGGGGTCACTAAAGAGCTTCAATTCCATTTGGCCTGCGTAAGTCTAGAAACATCCTTTCACAATATGTGCTCTGTACTTATGCATGATCAAATTTGTAGAGTTAAAATAGAAAACACAATGAAATAAAAAACACAGCAGGGGCAAAAATATAAGCAGGTTACATTTATGGTAACTGATTTTTCATTCAGATGGATACACATGCTCTAAATCAAATGAGGGATTTCAGGAATCTTGAAAAATCAATCAGCTTTCAAAATTTGGTTCTCAAAGGACAAACGGAGAGTTAAAAGTCTAGCCACATCTGCTGATTTTCTCAAAGAGTATACACTGCCATACCATACTGTAACTAATGAAATAAGTCATGATGAGTCAATGCATCTGGTGAAAAGAATGAAAATAATGTGATTCTCAGCAATATGTATAAGACAGAGTTTTTTAATACAACTTTATAAAGGAACTGCAGATCGCTATAAAAAAATGAAGAGTGATTTGAAATATTTCTGTGATTTGAATATGAAAAATGGAATGGAGTGGGAGTTTCTTGGAATGAAAGCCTTTAGGGATATTTCTTATTAAATTTATCTGATAATATCTGAGTCACTTCCTAGAGCAGGGATCAACAGTGGAGATTCTGCAGGGAGGAGGAGATTAACAAGATTTTAAAAGCCTTGTAACCTGTCTATTTCTGTTCTGGTACAATGTCAACATAAAAACATAATTAACAAAATCTCTGGATGGAAAAGGGGCACATTTTAAAAAGAGCAGGTACCATTCATGCCTCTGCAAGCTCATGACTGGGTAAATGTGTTTCAGACACTAGTTGCCAAAAATCCTGTAAAATTAGGAAGAATGTAAAGCATAGTATTTCATATCCAAACGTACACTTAGAAAAAGATACTTGTTTATAACACTCTATAATGAGTTCAGATAGTAATACAGAATAAGGAAATGTAATAAAACAAAAGCCTGTCCGCTACAGGCAATAAAAAAAAAGTTAAAAACTACTATAGAACAGATGATTAAGAAGACAGTATCTCAAAGCTCATATAGACACAAGATAGGCAATTAAAGCCCACAAACTCAGATAACAGTTGCTTTAGAAGCTTTGAATTTGGAGAATAAAGGAAAAATAGAGAGCACGACATTTAAAACACTTTAAGAGAAAAAAAATTAAATCAGGTTGTAAAACTGTTGATGCCAAGACAATACGTTTGCTCAGCATGAACAGGATGATGCAGAACTTACCCTTCTTCAAAACTCTTTCAACTGAGCTAGCAAGACTTCTTTTTAACAATAGCTGTGAGAGCTCTATATCTGTGTCCATAAAGGGGGATTTTTATTATCAGACTGAAAGCAGAATTAAGTTTGAAAGTGTAGCCATATGCTATTGTCTGAGGATGCAAGGTGATTAAACATAATTTGTGAAAATGGCGGTGAGTACAGATTTTCCCTATTCACAATGAAAATCTCATGCACACTGTAACATGGTTAGGTACACAGACACACAGCAGTTCCTCGTGCTCTCTGGCAAGTGCAGAGTGCTGCTCGCCTAGGGTTTGTAAAGTCTGACAATTCAGGATGCTTTCTGGCTGCTCTGCCATAGTTCTGTGTAAGCTGTAAATTACCGAAATGGAACAGTCTCCAGACCACCCTTATGACTCTCAGAGAAGAGTCAGGACTTTCTTTGAGCTTTCTTCATATCTTCAGCACTCACCTGAGGTACTTTAACCACCTACCACATTTCTTTTTTTCATTAAGCTTATAATAGTATATTTTGGAATTTTTGTTTACTATCTCAAGAGGTATTTACTGCAATCTCTTGCAAAGGGTCAGTGTTACAGAACAGCTACATGTGTGCTTGTGAGTGAATCTTTTTTAGATTGATAAAATGTGGCTGTGACTGATCAACGGCATATATCTTGATAAAAATTTGCATGGTGGGCATTAAACAAGACATGAAACCATACAGTGACCAACTACCTACTTACTGAATAAAGGCAGAAGTCCTCCAGAAAGCAGAGTATGTGATCATGAATCGTCTTACCTGTGAGTAATGAGAATAAAGTGTTTGCCTAAAGAAAACTTCTCAGTATAAAAGAAGCTGTAACCCATAAGGCTGGAGAAACCTGCAGTGTTAGAGATTCTGTCTTTGGGCTTAAACCTAAACTCTTGCTCCCTCATATCATAGGACAGCATAAAAAAACTGTGCTCAAGACAAAAATGTTTCATTTCTCTGATGGCTCAAAGTTACAACTGACACCATTCACCTTCCTTCCCAACTCTGTTCTTCAGAGAAATTTAAAGGTGCTTAGATACCAAGGGCATGTGAAGGAAGAAATTTGAATTAAATAAATAATAATCTAGCTATTACATTTCGTGTTTTGTCAATATATATTTATGACTTTGCAAATAAATGGAATGTTATTATTAATCAATTTTAGTGGGTCATAAAAGTCCTGATCAGAGAAATGATTTGTCTCTGCCTGCCCAGCAGCAGAAATATAATCCAGGAGTCCTAAATATTCATGCCAAGAGCATACAATCTCATTTGTTGTAAAAGTGTGCTGGCAGAAGATGAAAGGTGCTATACAAATATTAAACTATATAACTAAAAATAGCATTTTTCTAGATCATACACAATACTCACAGATAGAGGTTCCTGCCTTGCACATGCTCCATGCATTGAGTCTTCTTGAAAGCTGGATTATTTACCAAAAGGAAACAGATTATCACATTTCTTTATAGCACTTCTGTAGCAACCATTTATATTTTTTTTAATAAGGCATGCCAGTGTTTTATTTTTTGCATGCCAGTGTTGCATCATATTAAGAACATCTCTTATATTATAATGTCCTTAAATTCTTGTAATTCAAAACCATAAGTAATGCAGAGTCTCCAGAAAAATCATGAGATGTGGGAGTTTTATGAGAGCTCGTAAATACCATATCACATATGAGATCAGGCATATTCATATAAGCATGGTGTAAAGCTCAAGTACTGTTATAAATACACACAAAAAGGGGGATAATGTTTTAGAGAATAAATTTTTGCAAAATGTACAGTGTATCAGATTTGAGTGAGATCTAGAGATAAGCTATTCACTGTCAGATGTGGAGTCCTTGTTCAGATTTCAATTATTTTCAATGTGCATGCAAATATCCATGTGATGTATAGCGGGTCTTGAAGGCAGACGTGATCTGAGAGAGCTTCTCACTGGAGCGCTCCTCTCTTACCACTGCATCTCCATTCTCACCAACATCTCCCTTGCCAGATAAAATCCTGATCTTCTTTTTCTTTTTTTAGCCTTATCAAAACCGCTCCTCCCCCACTGACTTTTTGAGAGCCATGTTTCTCCAAGGTCTACTAGGGTGCAATAGCACGTACATTTTCTCTGGAGAAATTACTATTTCAAGAGACTTTTATTCCTATCTGCTCCTCTCTGGTTGCGAATTACTGTACCCCTCAGTCATGCTGATAAACTGAAATAAGCAGGGACACCAGTTTAAAAAAATCTGAAATACCATAGACAAAACATAGACATAGACAAACACTTTCCTATTCCATGGAAATATTAATAATATTAATTAATAGCATGGCCACTCAAAAGGGGAAGGAAGTTGTTGAGAACAGGCTGCAACGTTGAAAAACAACTGTGACGTGGAGACAAAATGTGTGTAAAACTGTACCTTTGAAAGGAGAAATCAGATTGAAGTAGCTGGCTGAGAAAATTCAGTTGTGAGACAGGAATCCACGGGAAATGTGCTAATTAAGTACTTCAGTACTTTGGACCATAGTATAAACTTCTTTCTTAAAAAAATTTACACAGTAACAGGCCAAAGGATGAACTTTTGTTTCTCAGTAGATTGATCTGAAGGGTTTCCATAGAAAAAGAAAAGAAAATAGCAGAAAACTCACCCAAGACTTAATTTATTGGGAACAGTTCAACAAAATGGATTCTAAAAAATTCCTAAAATGAACAGGTCTGAAATTGCACTCGTGTATAGCCCAGCTGCTTGCATTACCAGAGGTCAAACTTAGTTTGTTTTCAGTATGTTTCCATGCACAGATATTAGTCTTTGTCTATATTTTTGGCTATGACTCTATTTTCTTAGCTCAGGTTAATCTAACACATCATCTATCTTACTGTTTCTTTAAAAATCCCCAACAACTGACATTTACAAGCTCTGGTATTTGAAATTCTTTTCTTTGGGTTAGTTTGTTAAATTGCTTCAGATTAAATAAACAAAATCACAGTCTGCTATGTTTGAAAGAGTGAAAATTTATTTATATAAAATTACATGTGGTTTGGGGGTAAAAACAACAAGCCATGTCCTTAACCTGTATAAACCATTGTAGTTCTGTGGAAGGCACAGTGGTGTCTACTATGTGAGGGTCTGGCATGGAAACCTGATTACATGATCCAGACACATTTTAGATACTTCTTTTATTAAAGGCAATCGTTTTCAGATGAAAAGACTGGGAAATGGGGTGTTTCTACGAATGAAGAAGCACTTGTCCTTGATTTTCAGGTGATACTGGGTCTAGCCCTTAAATTGCTTAAGATCATACCTAAGGCTAGGTTCAAAAAGAAATGTGGATTTGAAGCACAGGGTGTAGGGCTCATCTGATGGTATAGGTGCCTGCAGTGTAGAAATCTGCATCTCATTCAGTCAACGTCAATTTCCTTGAAAATAAATAACCCAGATCAGAAGCTCATAGGTGTGGAGCACTCAACTTGAATCAGGCATTTGAGATAAGCCTGATGAAACATGCTCTGACAGAGCTCGTGTATCTCCCTATGACTATACCTGGAGCCTGGAGTGACTAGATCAGCCATAGACCTCTGATTAATACCCTGAGCCTGGCAAGATGGGACGAGTGCTGATGGTTCCAAGATTAAATGTCTGTTAATGTGCCTGTGAGCAGAATTCACCATGAGGCCTCACTTGTCCGTTTTATACAGTGGTTTTGTAGCTCTTCCTGTTCAGTATAGGAGAGCAAGAGCTTCCACAATATAGTCACAGCCAGTGCACATGGTGCCTAAATTAGACAACACAGAGCACGGCAGAGGGCTATACCTGAAGCTCTCTTTCCAGCTTAGATGCCCTTGTGTTATGAGTTTGAAACAGTTTCATGTGCTTTCGTTAAGTATCTTTCTTCCTCTTAAAACAAAAATAAGAGGAAACACCCCCTCACCTCCAACAGTGGTTAGAGCACTGTACAGGAAGTCAAAGCATTAAGATACCCTCCCTTCTTGTGTCTCGTTACAAAATATCCATATGGATACTTCTGAGATATGAAGAAGAGTAGACAAAAATGACTACTGGCTATTCTCCTTGTCAGAATAGCTGAACAACCAGATAATCTAGGGACAAAAAATTTACAGGCTTGGAGAGAAAACAGGGTGTAGCCTGGTAGATTTATGGATTTCTGGCTCCTTGATATACTTGCAGATTAAAAAGCACTTGGATAGAAACTAATATTTCAGTACAAAAACCAACACCTTAACATCCAACCAGATCACACATACGTCCAAGCTGAAGGTCTTTTGGCAATGTATTGTATTATGATTTCAGCCTATCAGCTCACACCAGCTAAGCACCTTAGCATTGAGCTGATTCAGCTTACAGATAGGAAACCAGGAGGAATCTGCATGATCTTACAGGAAGCTTTGAAGGAGTTTCAACATCTGGAGCTGTTTTCTCTAAATCATATATGAGAAAAAAATTACAGTAATATCATGGCAACAGCCAGGGTGTTCTTTCAAGATAGAAGACTATGACACCGGACATGTCATGTTTAGTTCTTGACTTGTTATGATGCCATGATAAAATAAATAATTTAATGAGCTCACCAACTTCCTATTGCTGGACCGTGTTGTTCCTTCTTCTTCACAGTTAGATCTTATCTTCCATATTTTGTCATATAACACTCTTTTAGTTGTAACAATTTGCTTGGCCCCTCCATGTGCCCTCATTCTGATGTCCTGTCTTCTCTCCTTTGTCTCCAGGCTTGGCTGTAACACCCAGCAGGTACCAGTTTACAAAGGCCTGAAGACAGTTGGCTACTTAAAACCAAAATAGCCACTTGTGAAACAAGATAAACCGTAAAGTAAAAAGGAATTTGTTAATCCCATGTCTCTCCATTCTCTCTAGCGTGGATAAAAAGAATAGAAATTCTTCCCCCTCTATGGTAGCATAAGGCATTCC